>NC_053399.1:15421744-15721744 GCF_905171765.1 Bufo bufo | reverse complement strand
GTGTGCATGAGCCCTTACAATAATACATTTTTGTAATCAGCTTCCCTCAGTGGGTAGAGGTATAAGCTCCTTGGGCCCAGTCCAAAATCTGTAAGAGGGTCACCACTAGAGATGAGCAAAGTATTGAAAAATTCAATTAGGCTGTTTGCCGAATTTTACCCCAAAATTTTTTTGTGATGAATTTCTTTGTCACAAAGCGCATTTCTTTGTAAGTAGTGGTTGCAATGACAGCGATCAGCGATTTCGCCACCCCTCATTATTGTACCCCTCAGATGCTGCATTCATCGCTGACCACGGCATCTGTAAGAAATAAATAATAAAATCATACTTACGCTCATCCATTTGATCGCGAAAAGCCGTCCGCCGCCATCTTAATTGAAGATCTAGTGCAAAATCTTGCATGGCCCATGATGACGGCATCACGTCGGCTGGCCTGGTGACATCATACACCACCCGCACAGGATTTTGTGCGACATCTCCAATGAAAATGGCGAAACGGATGAGGTAAGTATGTTTTTTTTTTAAATCTTTTTTTAACTGCCATTCAGGGAAAATCGATTGGCTACCACAAAGCACAAGGAAATTCGGCTTCGCAGCGAATGGAATTTTCCAAGAATTTTGGATCGAATTCCACTTCATGGAGTTCGATTCGCTCAACACTAGTCACTACCACGACCACCACGATCACTATGATGCGCCGGTTATACTAATGGCATCTTCTCAGAGAGGTCCTTGGGCTCCTTAGGGTGCCTTCACATGCTGCAGATTTTCGTGCAGAATTTTCCAAGAATTTTCTTGCAGTTCCATTCACCAGAAATCCACGTGCTTGCTGCCCAAATCAAATGAATGGAACTGATTCTCAAGAGCGGAAAATTCTGCTGCAAAATCTGCCGCATTTGAAGGCGCCCTTAGGCTAGGTCTACACGGCGATGTGTCGCGCGACAAATAGGGCACAACTACACTGCAACATTTGTCGCGCAACATTTTGTTGCACCAATGTTGCGCGGCAATTTTTATAATGATAGTCTATGGTGTCGCAATGCGACATGCGCCATGCTGTGACTGCAACAGTCACAGAAAAATCCATCTCAAATGGATTTTTTGCGACTGTCGCGTCGCAGTCGCAGCATGTCGCATGTTGTAGTGCGACACCATAGACTATCATTATAAAAATTGTTGCGCGACAAATGTCGTCGTATAGACCTAGCCTTAAGCATCAAGTCTTCGTTGTAGCTGCTCCTTCTGCACACCTTTATGGCAACGAATGCTTGCCTGTGTGTGAACAGCGACATCCCCGACCCCCTATCGGCAGGAATATTACAGTTATCAGCCGGACTGATGAATACATCTTCTCATGTGTATCTGCACCAACAAGAGAAAAACATTAACCTGGTTATCTGCTAAGCGTTAAACTAGGAGATGCTTAGATGGTTTGGACATTTATAGTGTTTCCAACAAGTCTCTTTGCCTGAGAAAACAAATATTGATTTTCCAATGAATGTCAGAGATGCTGCTCTGCTAAGTTGAAAATCATTTCCTGAGCAAAAAGGGGGGGAAAAAAGAAGCAAAAAGTAAAGGATAAAAAAATGTGAAAAAAGAGAGAAGAGCGGAGGGAGAAAGAGAGAGAGAGAGAGAGCTGTAAATCAACCTCAGAAGGGGGATTAAGATGTACTAGAGCCTGAAGTAGTAAACAAAAGTGTAATTTATCCGGACGCCGCATTGTAAAGCATCCAGGCAATTACAACTTAGAGGTGATAGCGCGAAAAAATATACCGCAATTATACAGGTTAAATGATACCAGAACTTTCTTCAGGGTTTTAATTAAAGAAAGAAATACAGATGGTCTTAAGAGGTGTAAAAATGACGGTGATTACTGACGGGTACATTCAAGCATGGCGGCGGCTTGTATCCCATGGCAGGTACGAGGGGCAATTATTTTTAAAGAGACTGTACAGAATCATGTCCTGCATTCATTAGATGGAAGAAGATGTAGAGGAGAACTAGTGGAGCAGAGTTAGGCAACTTAGAAACAGATGCACTCAATGTATCACGCTGTATAAGAAATTGGTCGCGTCATTAGACACTTTAGTAATTTTACACCACTTATATTATTTATTTATTCCTTTTTTTGCATCAAAATTGTGGCACGATATCAGCCACACTTCTTTCCATTAAAGGGCATTGTGACGGATACCGCACCTCGCGGTCCCGCCTGACGTCAACTACGTCGAGCTCACGAGAGACGGTTTAGTCACTGGTTTCCAAGACGTGACGTTACGCCCTCCCTGGGAGCACGTAAGGTCAGCTTGATACAGTTTACACAGACGCCTCCTGTCCACACGGGCACAGAGAGGCAGGGGGGTGAGAGACGGTGGTCCACGCGGCCTCCGACGTAACGCCACACTCGCCCACAACCCTGACAAGCTGAGAGTGCCTTTTCACTGCCCTAGTGAAACAGAGCTTTCTCAGCCCGGTAGACTGCCACCAGTTCCTCGTTTGATATAAGCCCGGTCCCCTAACGGGATTATCTAGGGTAAGAAACCAACCCGTAGTAGCGTATGACTATGCCGAAACACGGACGTGGGAATTTGCGGACCGAGATACAAGAACAGCACAAGATTAAATGATATATTTAATTGCCTTAAGGGTGCACTAGACAATACACGATACACACAGAGAATATATACAGTGGTCGGATGTGCAAATACAGGTGGTAGGATACAACAGAATTAGACAGAGCAAGGGTCAGTTACCAGATGGATGAGAAATCCTTTGGGTTACGATGAGTTCTAGGGTGCTGTAATGCTTGGCTGTAGTCACATGGGGGCAGTGATGTCAGCAGTTTGTCCACGGTCCCTCCAAACACATTACTCAATGTGACCCCCTTCAGAAAAAGACCCTGGCTTCTGGCCTGCATGGGTCTTTTCACCTGTAGTCGGTCACGCCCATCCCTCCCTCCCTCTGGAAGGAGTCCACGCTCTCTTCCTTGTATTGGTAGCCAAACACCCACAACATCCATTATGGCCCATAGCTCCAGACTAGAAAGTCATAGGGATATGGTTCTGTGACCAATGGGTCCGCCTGGATTCCAGCTACAGGTGGAGACCAAACATGGTGCCGTTATTAGGTTTCTGCTGGGAGATCTCTGTATCTCCCATTCCCGGCACCCAACCCCAAACTACGACCAGGGGCAAGTCTGTCTTGGCCCCAGGGTCGCAGTTATATAACTGGTTTATGCCTGTGATGGATGGGCAATTCATAATTCCTTATGAATCCCCCGGTTCCATGATGTCTGATGCATTTGAGTGATCTGGGTGTATGCTAAGACCCCCTACATGTTTTTTTTCCCCTGTAGGATGAGTTGGCCTCCGTGAGGTGTGAATTGTACGCATGTGGCCTGCTTGAATCCAGGACCCCTGCGGAGTTCACTCCCTCTGCTATCTCACAGCAAATGGCTGGCATTAGATCATAATTCCACATTCCTCACAGTCATCTGTCAGCAGTTTTGTACCTAGGACACTGGCTGACCTGTTGCATGTGCACTTGGCAGCTGAAGGAATCTGTGTCAGTCCCATGTTCATATGTGCCCGCATTGCTGAGAAAAATAAAGTTTTAGTATATGCAAATTAGCATCTTTGAGCAACAGGGGCATTACCGTTACCTCTCCAGCTCCGGACGGCGCTGCCACTTGGCAGATTCACTTACCCTCCCTGGTCTTCTTCCCTCCTGTAGTGCGTATTTACGTGCACTACGTCCCGACACTGTTTGGGGCCCGGAAGACAACCAGGGAAGGTGAGTACAGCCAGTGCAGCGCTGTTCTTGTCTTCCTGTGCCTCCCACATACTAATGACCACATCTATAATGGATGCAGTGATTAGCATTTTCATTATATGCTCTGGCAGGGGGCCGGGGGCCACATGAAATGATTTCGCGGGCCGGAGGTTCTTCACCCCTGGTTTAATGGGAAAGGGTTATGGCCCATAATTCTGACATCAAATTTTGTCTCAAAGAAAGACCAAAAATTGTAGTTTGTATGAAGGTGTCTATATGTGCACCAAATTTATCAACCACTGTAATAAATTTGGTGCAGATCATGACATGATTGGTAAATCTACCACGGTGTATGTGTTACTGATCTGAGCATCATGTCCAGGCAATGTTATATAGACCTGAGAACTATACATGGAACATACAGACATAGCATGTGTTGTTGAGTAATAGCTAGGGCATGCCATTTCTGCACCGCAGCACAAGTCAAGGTCCACTGCTGTGTCATCTGGCCTGTCACCTTGATCTAAGCAGCAATGATTGAGGTACCGTACATACTGTTCACTGAGGCACAAGCATGCAAGAGTTCTGTAGGGAATGTAACTGCTTGTGACGGGCGACGGATGTGTGACTTTAGGTCTATTTCATAATGTCGGTAAATCATTGCTATGGAACATTGCAGCTAATTAATACAATTATGCCAGCCGAACATCAGGGCAGAATGAAATGTCCAAGGACTGAGCCAGATCCATGGTCAACTATCTCTCTATTAGCATTTCAACGTGGATAACACCTATACTTGCACTCCTCTGTCCATATATATATATATATATATATATACTGTATATAAACTTACCAATCAAATGTAAAACATTTTTCTTCTATAAGACGCACCTAGGTTTTAGAGGAGGAAAACAAGCAAAAAATATTTTTCATCAGACCTCAGATCAGACCCACAATCTTCATCACATCCCGGATCTTCATCAGACCTCAGATAAGACCCCCAATATTCATCAAGCACCCAAATCAGACCCCTAGTCCTCATAAGATCCTAGATCAGACCCACAATCTTCATTGGACCCCCAAATCACATCACCAATCTTCATCGGATCTCAAATCAGACCCCCAATTCTCATCAGACCTCAGATCAGACCCCTAAATGAGACCCTAAATCCTCATAAGACCTAATAAAAGAACTTGCCTCTGCTGCTCTGGAGGGCGCCACCTCTCGAGAGATCCATTGTGCTTCTCCTTCTGGGCTGCGCTGCAGCGACAGGTCATAGTGTACCACTTTCTGACGCTGTACACACTGGCAGAAGACCAGGCATTGGTGAGTAAAGCCAGCAATAGGAGCGCTACATTCACCTCTCTCTGGTCATACTGTGTACTAATGAGCACTTCATAAGAAGCACTACCATTTCCCCCCCAATTTTAAGGGGGGAAAAGTATGTCTTATAGGGTGAAAAATACCACAGCATCTTTATATTTTCCACCAACTTAGTGGCATCTAATAGGAAGATAAGAATTTAACATGTCCCACCCCTAAAGAGCAATATGCTTCAGAAAGTGAAGAAATATCATCTTTAGTGGCAGGTGAGAACTATAAATCCATGTCAGAATGTAATATAAGAGAACATTTTACGTGAGTCAATCAATCCAGTTCCCGAATAGCAATACACCACCACAATACCACACCACTATTAATTCTTAAACATCTTTATTTCCAATACTTATATTAAAATCACAATACATGATACAATTACTAGATAAAAATGGATACCAATGTGACAGCAGGCGGCAGAACAGCAGCAGCAATTCGGTCATATAATTAAATACAGAGGAGATAAACAAATAGTTTCCTATGTTTGCAAATATGCAATAAATACCATATCTCCCTAAGACCCCCCCCCCCCCCACTTGAAGTAGTGGTGACACATCAGTGCTGCGGTCTGTATTTTTAATCTTTTGGACCTCTGTTTGCTCCTCTATTATGACTTGCATATGATCTGTTTGTATTAACCATTGACTTACTACACTGTGGAGGGATTTATGTTTTATTGCTAATCAGATTACTCTTTTAACACATCGTACTACACTTGTTTGGCTCACACAGCGGGTAGGTGAATGATATGGGAGAGGATGTAGGGAGGTAATTAGTACATTGCGTATTGATATATGCATATATATTTTTCATTTCTTGCCTCCCTGTGTTATCTTGTTATCCCATTGTCATCTGTGTCTGCGATTTATTTATATAGTGGAGTGGGGAGGGGGGTCTTAGGGAGATATTGCCGCCTACTGTCACATTGGTATCCATTTTTATCTAGTAATTGTATTATGTATTGTGATTTTAATATAAGTATTGGAAATAAAGATGTTGTTTAAGAATTAATAGTGGTGTGGTATTGTGGTGGTGTATTGGACTTGGGCCACACACTGATCGTGTTACTTCCATAGTTGGTGTACTTCCCGAATAGCGGTAACATAGTAAGTGTTTAGTGTACCCATTGAATGACTTTCTAATACTGGGACTAAAAGCTACATCTTAGTGTCTAACAACAGGGTGCATCTGTTTTGGATGATTGGCTTAAAAGGATCTAGTGACCAACTTCATAATTTTGCATTTTCAAAAACAGTACCATGGCATAGTCCATAGAATGCCACAGGTGCTGGATACATTTATGATGGCGATTCTAAAGAGATCCCATTGGCTTATAATGAGATCTATTAGGTCTCTGTCAGGGTTCGAGTCATTTTGACGGAGCATCAATTTCCATAGAAATCATACAAAGCATGCAAATGTGAACATAATGTTACATTGTAGCATATCCTTAAAGGGATTAGATTTTAGATGCAGTGCTTAGATATTGATGGCCTATTCTCATCAATATCAGGCTATCAATTTTAGATATGTGGGGGGGTCGACGCTACTGCTGCTTCAAATTGACCAGTGTGTCGCTTGTAGAGGGGGTGCAGTGTAGTTATACATAGGAGACGGCACACATGTAATTTTGAAGTGGAAGCAGTGCTCGCACAGGCGACGCTACTGATTGGTGGAGGTGCTGGGATTCGGACCCTGGCAAATCTGATATTGATAACCTTTCCTGAGGATAGGTCATCAATATGTTAGCACTGCAAGACTCTTTTAAAGGGTTTTATCAGAATATTTATATTGATGTGTTATGCTCAAGATGGGCAATCGATATCTGATCACCCTGTAATCCCCACTAGCAGGGATGTAGCTATACGGGGTGCAGAGGAAGCAGTCACTACCGGGCCCAGGAGCCTGAGGGGGCCCAAAGACCATTGTGCTGCATAAGAAGACACCAGTATTATAGAAAGTGCATGCTGGTCAAGTTATACCTCTGGCTGGAGGGAAGGGGTTAGGTCAAGAACTTGCCATGGGGGGGTTTCTGTTTAAATTTTTGACTGGCCACAAAGCACTGAGGGAAGGGGACCCAAGTTGAACTCTTGCACCAGATCCCATAAGCCTTTAGCTATGCCCCTGCCCACTAGTTAGCTTTTCATTAGTGGCTCCAGTGGTGGAAATGGGAGCTAGAACTACACAGCCCAGATGGAGCTGGTTACTGCAGCATGGGGTGTGGTGTGTCACACACCCTTCTAAAATAGGATAGGCCATCAATATATAAATCCTGGTAAACCCCTAGGAGTGTTTGGATAGACCACAAGTAAGTGAGTAAACAATGGTTCCTCTCAACCGCGCCCACTAGTGTTAGATATCAGTGCATCGAATTGATCTAAAATTAAAAAAAATATATTCTATTCCATGGTAATCTTAAACAGGACTTCTGCTTTGGACAACCCTTTACAAGGATGACTTCAAACCTGGCAGTAAGTGTTCATTATCCCCGCAGGGCCACCTCAGGGGAAATGTAGCATTACACAATGTCCATCAATGGGCTGTGTTCCAGACAGTCAGAGATCCCTCTTTGGATGCCCATCCTACCCTAATAAAATGGGAATTCCCTTTAAAGAGCATTTGGAAATGGGTCTTCTACACCAGATGTCCCCTTTAAGAGAATGGATACAATTCTATTCCTATTAAATCCTTGGGATCGAGGTGTTTTCTTCTTAATGAACCATTCTAGATCAGTAATGGACTTCACATTGGCTCTCAGCATGGCTGAGAGCCATATATTAATGCTGATCATTTGAGATTGGTGTATTTATTATGATGCTTAATAGTTGGTCATTCATTATATCTATCGGACACGAGCCTATCAATAATGCAGGAGCATTTTCTGAAGTATCTTAATATGAATATATTGTAACCAAATGCTTAGAGCAGACTTAAAAGTCAAAGGGTCACCTTCAAGAAGCTTCGAGTCCATTCATCATCATTTGAAGGACCCACCAGTAGTTCTTACTGCACCATCCCTGATTGATTGAGCAATTATCTTCTAATCTGTGCATTTTATATTTTAGTTATAAAACAGAATATTTGGTGAGTGCAATAACAATTCAATATTTTAATAAACATGAACAATCGCTAGATAATATGAGAGTTTATGAAATTGCTATAATTGCATTTTCCCTCTGCAGACAGATCTTTGTACCTCAAGTGACTTCTAAATGTACACACAAAATTCACAGATAAATAGGATCTTTGAACAAGCAATTAAATGTGTCCTGTATTTAAAGGGAGCCTGCACCTGGGAAAGCTACCATTTTAGATGACAAAATCGGAATGTATCAACCAGGGGGTGCATTTATAATCATTTAGTAAAACTGAGTGGGAGGGAAGAAGATTATATGCCCCACCCCTGAAGAACCTACTACAGGAGAGTGGAAAGGGCTGGGAAGTGTAGCAATGTCAACTCTTTAAACATTGTTTAAGAAACATGAACAAAACAACTACTTGTGGTCATTAGTAATGTTGGGCGAGCATGCTCAGTCGAACACCATTTTCACTCGAGCATCGCGATGCTCAGCACAAAGCGGTCTTCGGCCGAACACCGCGTGTGCTCGAACGCGATGCTCGAGTCTCCTCCCCGCACGTTTTTTGGCTGCTACGCAGCCAATAAATGTGCGGAGAAGTACTGCCCTCACTGCCCTGGTGAAATTAACCAATTTTTGGGTGTATAGTACCACTGCTATACCTAGTAGGCCGTTTAAAAAAAAAGGTTGGTCATTAACATTTTCGGGTGAAATTCACAAATTTTTGGGTGTATAGTACCACTGCTATACCTGGTAGGTCGGTTAAAAAATAAAAATAAATTGTCATTAACATTTTCTGGTGAAATTCACCAATTTTTGGGTGTATAGTACCACTGCTATACCTAGTAGGCCGGTTAAAAATAAACTAAAATTGTCATTAAAATTTTCTGGTGAAATTAACCAATTTTTGGTATGTATTGTACCACTGCTATACCTAGTAGGCCGGTTAAAAAAAACAAATAAAAAATTTGACAGTTACATTTTCAGCTGAAATTAAACAATTTTTGGGTGTGAAGTACCACTGCTATACCTAGTAGAAAGGCTAAACAATAAAATAATTTGTCTGTTACATTTTATGGTGAAATTCACCAATTTTTGGGTGTGATGTACCACTGCTATACCTAGTAGACCGGTAAAAACTAAAATAAAAAATTGGCAGTTAAATTTTCTGGTGAAATTCAGCAATTTTTTGGTGTGATGTACCACTGCTATACCTATTAGACCGTTAAAAAAAAAATTAACATTTGTCAGTTACATTTTATGGTCAAATTCACAAATTTTTTGGTGTAATATAACCCTCCTCTACCTAGTTCACAGCTTAATAAATTTCAACAATTTTTATTTTACATTTTCGGGTGACATTAAACAATTGATTTCTGTCATAGACCCCTGCTCTACCAAGTAGACAGGTTAATTAATTTCTGTAATTTTTCTGTTACATTCTTGGGTTGACATTAAACAATTTTAGACGTGAATAAACACCTGCTCTGCATAGGTGACAGGGAATAACATTTCTGAAATGCTTTTTTAATTGATGCGCGTCACCTCCTTTGATTCAATGCTTAAACTTAAACAAGTTGTACCACATTTAAGCTTCAATACTTTGTCCCACATTTCCGCTATAATAGCTTTTCCCACATTTCTTCTCGATCCCTTAAATTTGGTCTCTTTTTCTCACGCTCCCTCTCCGGCCTGGAACCCTGATTCCCCGCCACCCGTAATCACCATAGTAGGCGCATAAAAGAACATCGAAAGTTGATACAGCAGATATCAAATTGGATTGTGAACATCACGGGGACAAGCGACATGGTGGGGCAGTAAGTATGCACACACCTACACGAACTTCTGGGTCTCCAAATTGGGCACATGGCCTGAGCTTGCCCTTTACGCCTTGGAGGTGCTGGCCTGCCCTGCAGCCGGTGTATTTTCTGAACGTGTGTTTAGCACGACGGGAGGGTTATATTTCCCAATGTTTTGGGGTGTACCCTAATTTAAAAAAATAAAAATAAATTTTAAAACAAAAAGCAGTGTAGGCTACCTCCTCCTCCTCCTCCACCGCCCATTCCACCTACACCGCCACATCCACCGCCTCCTCAACCTCCTACTCCATATGGACCTGGTCCTCCTAGATCAAGATTATTATTTTTTATTTTTACGTATTTTATGTTATTTAAAGTCATTTCCCTATCCACATTTGTTTGCAGAGCACTTGCCATGCACTTAACCACATTTTGACGCCATTTGCAGCCCTCTAGCCCTTTCCATGACATTTTTAAAGCCATTTTAGTGCTCAAAAGTTCGGGTACCGATTGACTTCAATGGGGTTCGGGGTCAAGTTCGGGTCCCGAACTCGAACTTTTTTCCGAAGTTCGGCCGAACCCATCGAACCCGAACGTCCAGGTGTCCGCTCAACTCTAATTACAAGTTATGCTTTATATTTAGCAAGAAAACTAAATTTAAATCTACTCCTCCAGCTCGATAGCATTCTCCGCACAGATCTGCATTTTCAACATGACAGATTCACTATCCTACCATCTGTTCAGTCCTTTCCTGAAAAAAAAAAAAAAATCTATATTTTACTGGTGCCTAATTATAATTGCTTATAGTTTAACGTAGTCTTCCTTACTCTGCATGTCACTAGCTGACTCTGAAATAAGCATCCAGAAGTCAGGTGTATATTTTACAATATAATGCAACCAAAGGGCGGTCCCCTCACAGGAGGTAAACTCTTCTGCATCTTTTTTTTAAACAGGTTGCTGCTGTACGGTGCAGTACAAGATGTGCACCCCTGTCATTCAAAGGGGAGGGTGAAGTACAGAGATCCCAGGGGAGCATTGCACTAGTGGTGCTCCTAGCCCTATGGCCAGCCCCCTGGTGCTTCAAATACCTAATTTACATAAATATAAAAATAAATATAGGTCAGCACTTATAATTTTACTCAGCATGGTCAACCGTACCAGGCAACATGCCTAGCTTAATAGGATTGGGCATGCTGAAAGAGGTTCTTTAAACATAGCAGTCAATCTAAGCTTGCAGAGCTACACTAAAAAGCAGGAAAGAGTGTGAAAAAGGTGTCTGTGCCTCTTGCATTCTCAAAAATAGACTTCTGATTCTTACATACTCTGACAGACACCGTAATAAGCTTTAGTCATAGATTATTGTGTCCTTATAAAGCAGAGCTAAAAAGTAACCAAACAGCAAGACGTGAACAAATGTAAGTTTTCAACATTTTGTGAGGCTGGATCAACGACTTTAGGTTTATTCTAGTATGTAAGTGCATTATAATGTATAATATCAAGGTTCCCACAGGACCTTGTGTCGCTATTAATACTTTTACAAAGTTTCCTTTTTGTTTCAGCTCATTACAGTGAAACACACTGCAAAAAGTTACATAATGCAAAATGTTACATAATAAATAGTGATGATCGAGCATGCTCGGCCGAACACCTGTTTGGCTCAATGCCGAGTACCTCATGGTACCACCCACTCACAGGCCATAGAACTATATGCGCAGCTTCCCAAATTACTGGCCCTGGAAATGTTGCCATTTAGGCTTGTGGACACTGAGGCCTTCCGCAGCCTGATGTCTGCGGCCGTCCCGCATTCCGCAGTCCCCAGCCGCCACTATTTTTCAAGGTGTGCCGTGCCCGCCTTACACCAACATGTGTCTTGTAACATCACACATACCATGACCAACGCAGTTACTGGGAAGGTCCACTTACCACGGACACATGGACAAGTGCATTCGGCCAGGGATTCTACATTTCCCTGATGGCACACTGGGTGAATGTTGTGGAGACCGGGGGCAAGTCATACCCTGGGATGGCACAGGTGCTACAGACGCCAAGAATTGCGGGCCCTGCGTCGATCAGGGTTTCCGTCAGCACCTACGTTAGTGACTCCAAACCCCACTTCTCCTCCTCCGCCGCCTCCTCCACTTCCACCTCCAATTTATCCACGTGCAGAACCAGTCAGTCATCAGTTGGTAGCTGGAAGCAGTGTAGCACTGCAGTGGGAAAGCCGCAATAGGCCATGCTGAAGCTGATATGCTTAGATGACAAACAGCACACCGCCGCAGAGCTGTGGCAGGGGATAAGAGACCATACTGAGCTGTGGCTCTCGCCACTCAACCTAGAACCAGGTATAGTTGTGTCTGATAATGGCCGTAACTTGGTGGCGGCTTTGGAGCTCGGCAAGCTCACACACGTCCCATGTCTAGTCCATGTTTTCAACCTTGTGGTTCAGCAGTTTCTCAAAACATACCCCAATTTGCCTGAGCTACTGGTGGAGGTGCGCCGCGTGTGTGCACATTTCTTCAAGTTATCGACAGCTTCTGCCGGTCTGGCAACGCTTCAGCAGCGTTTGAAATTGCCAGCTCACCGGCTGTTGTTCGACGTGAGCACGCGCTGGAACTCCACGTTCCACATGTTGGCCAGGCTTTGTGAGCAGCAGAGCGCAGTAGTGGAATAACAGCTGCAACATGGTTTCCAGTCAGCTTCCGCTCTTCACAAGCGAGGAGTGGGCATGGATGTCTGACCTCTGTGAGGTTTTAAGAAATTTTAAGGAATTAACACAAATGATGAGCGGCTATACCGTTATTATCAGCGTCACCATCCCACTTCTGTGTCTACTCAAACGCTCGCTGCTCACAATTAAGGACAATGCTTTGCATGTGGAAGAGGTGGAAATGGGGGAAGACAGTACACAGGGTGATAGCCAGACCACCCTCAGTTCATCTTCTCAGCGCAAATCGGACCATGAAGAGGAGGAGGAGCAGGAGACGGTTGCCTCCTTTACAGAGGGTAGTACCCATGGAAGTTTAATTACATCTCTTCAGCTTGTTTGGGCAGAAGAAAAGTAGGGTATGAGGAGATTGAGAGTGATCCTCCTGATGACGACAGCGAAGTCTTGACTGTTGGTACTCTGACACACATGGCTGACTGTCACGAGGTAGCGTCACGGGTATAAAGATAGAGTGGAAGTGCACCTCCTGAGCTGCCACCCGGTCCTCTGTCCCTGCCTACTTGCACCACCCACCCTAGGTGACGGGGCGCAACTGGGTGACAGTCCCTGACCTGAGTAAGTGCAAGCAGAGAGATAGAGACAGCAGGGAAGCGGACAGCCAAAAGCAAGGTACCACCAAAAATGGAAGGGCGAGGCGGGTCAACTAGCCGGGGTCAGTCCAGCAGGTCACGTCAGTAAGAGGGAGGAGACAGAGACAGATCCGAGAGCGGGCCGAGGTCAAAATCCGGGAGGTCACGTCAGTACAAGAGAAGAGGCAAAGACAAAATCCAAAAGCAAGCCGAGGTCAAAATCCGAGAGGTAGCGTCAAGGTTCAGGGAGCAGGCAGAAGAGGTGTCAGGAAGCAGATCAAGAGTCAAATCCAAAGGTAAGCTAAATAACAATAATAATACACAGCCTAAGGGACCAAAATCACAGGCAACCTGTAGCCAGCAGGTTGCCTGTATTTATAGTGGGGAGTGAGGGTCATGTGACGTGGCCAGCGTCACATGACCGTCAGACAGACAAGTCGAGCACCGAGTGATCAGCTCAGCGCTCAAGGCAGACCTAGGAGCAGGGAGACTCCCAGCTAGCAAAGCCGCCCTGGGAACGAGGCCGAACACAGATCCTCGCTCCCGAAGCTAAGCAGCAGGTCTGCAGCTGATGGGAGACCGAGTGCGCCTTCGGCGCCCCGTTACAGCTGACTTCATGTTAGGCTGCCTTTCCCGCGACCCGGGCGTTATACGCATTTTAGACAACGCGGATTACTGGTTGTTCACCGTTCTCGACCCCTGCTACAGAGAGAACTTCTCATCTCTCATTCCTGTGGTGGAGAGGACTAGCAAAATAGTGCAATACCAGAAGGTCCTTGTGAAAAAATTGCTCAAAAAATTTCCATCGGACAACTCTGGCAGCAGAGTATGTAGTTCCTTGGTCAACTGAGGGTAGATGAGGGGAACACACCGCAGTTCCAACAGAGGCAGGGCAACACTCTCCAAAGCCTGGGACAGTTTTATGACACCCTGATGAGCGGCCTAGTGTCACAAGGAGGGAAATATTTTGGAAGATGGTGAAGGAGTACGTAGTAGACCGTGTCAGCGCCCTCAATGATCCCTCTGTGCCTTACAACTACTAGGTGTCCAAGCTGGACAAGTGGCACAAACTGGCGCTCTATGCCTTGGAGGTGCTGGCCTGCCCTGCTGCCAGCGCTTTATCTCAGCGGGTATTTAGTACTGCTGGTGGCATTATAACAGATAAGTGTATCCGCCTGTCAACTGAAAATGCTGACAGGTTGACCCCTATAAAAATGAACAAGGCCTGGATTGACCATGACTTCTCGACTCCACCAGAGGAAAGCGTCTGAACATAAAGGCACTTTAAATGTGTTGTTTATAATGTACTGAATACAGTGTATTCCTATGCACCCCTTCCACCACAAACAAGGGTATATGGTTGAATCTTCCTTTTCTCATCCTCCTCCTTCTCCTCTTTCATTATATCAACACATGCTTATTCGTCACATATCATGCCCTCGCATATAATGTTTTCAGGGTCAGATCACCTGCAGGCCCTCACCTAACTAGACCTAATAGGTAAATTGCCAGCAAGCTGCATTGCTTGGATGTGGTAGCCGTAGCTGTTTTTCAGGCTCCCTCTCCGGAATCAAACCCAGATTCCCCATTACTCGTAGTCACCATGGTTTGCGCTGACAATAACAACATCGAAAGTTGATAGGCCATACATCTGAATGGATCGTCGTTGTCATGAAGACGTGCGATCGGCCCCAGGTTATCTAGACTCACCAAAGTGGCAGCAGGCCCTCACCCATAATGTTTTAGATGGTCAGATTAGCAGGCCCTTGCTCAAAATATTTTTGAGGGTCACCAGCAAGCCATCAATCATAATTTTTCAAGGCTGTGTATAATGCCCTCCTTTATGGTAATACAGGGTGTATTGGAGTGCCGGTTCCTTGTAATTTTTGGCAGCCCTTTCACTTAGTGCATAGACTTTATGAGTGTAGGAGTCCAACTACCTGAACAATTGTACCACAATGTGAATGAGGCCCTCCATTATGTGATATACAGGTTGTATCAGAGTGCCTCTTCCTTGTAATTTTTGGCAGCACTTGCACTTTATATACAAGTAAATATACAGGAAAGAATGTTTCCTAACAATTTTTCCTCTAAAATCGATTTTATCTTCGGTTTTGTGCGTATTATTGTCAGTCTGTAAAAGTGGCGTACTACTCGGACAACATCGTTCCCAGCAGCGACCTGTCCAAGATGCATCCAGACCAGGGGCGTAACTATAGGGGAAGCAGGGGAAGTGGCTGCTTTGGGGCCCTGACCCCGAAGGGGCCCATCCAGGAGGAGGAGGACTAAAAGATTTTGTCAGGGCACCCTCAACAGTATTACACAATGAAATTATATACAGTGACAGTATAGACAGTGTAGAAAACAGAAGGAACAGCTGCCGGCCCTGGTCTGAGAGAGCGATCTTTACTAGCCACAGGAATGGGGGCGGCATGAAATGAAGGGGTTGCGAAAAAATTACTGGGGGAGGGGGGCCCCATTCAAAAATATGCTGTGGGGCCCAGTCATTTCTAGCTACGCCACTGATCCAGACATCCTCCCCATGCTGTTCCCGAACCATTTCAGTGGTGTTCCCATCAGATTCTAACCTTTTTCTATGAACCAGACACCGTCCCCTCTTCAGAGTAGGGGGTGCCTGGTTTAATGCTCGGGTTCTCCCATTGACTTCCATTGTAGAGCACCCGAGGATCCCGATCTGCACATGCACCTGAAACACGTCAGAGAGAAGTAAGGCCTGGTTTGTACTCACCATTTTATAGCTGCTTTTTAATGGAGAAAAAATAAAACTGAATGAATTTTACCAACATCAGTGGCTGGAAATCCTTTACATTTGATACTATATTACTGCCTCCTATGTACAAGAATATATCTGCTATAATACTGCTCCTATGTACAAGAATATAACTACTATAATACTGCCTCCTATGTACAAGAATATAACTACTATAATGCTGCCTCCTATGTACAAGAATATAACTACTATAATACTGCCTCCTATGTACAAGAATATAACTACTATAATACTGCCCCCATATGTACAAGAATATAACTACTATAATACTGCTCCTATGTACAAGGATATAACTACTATAATACTGCTCCTATGTACAAGAATATAACTACTATAATACTGCCTCCTATGTACAAGAATATAACTACTATAATACTGCCTCCTATGTACAAGAATATAACTACTATAATGCTGCTCATATCTACAAGAATATAACTACTATAATACTGCCTCCTATGTACTAGAATATAACTACTATAATACTGCTCCTATGTACAAGAATGTAACTACTATAATACTGCTCCTAGGTACAAGAATATAACTACTATAATACTGCCTCCTATGTACAAGAATATAACTACTATAATACTGCTACTATGTACAAGAATATAACTACTATAATACTGCTCCTATGTACAAGAATATAACTACTATAACACTGCTCCTATGTACAAGAATATAACTACTATAATACTGCCTCCTATGTACAAGAATATCACTACTATAATACTGCTCCTATGTACAAGAATATAACTACTATAATACTGCTCCTATGTTCAAGAATATAACTACTATAATACTGCTCCTATGTACAAGAATATAAATACTATAATACTTCTTTCTATGTACAAGAATATAACTACTATAATACTGCCTCTTATCTATAAGAATATAACTACTATAATACTACTCCTATGTACAAGAATATAATTACTATAATACTGCTCCTCTGTACAAGAATATAAGTACTATAATACTGCTCCTATGTACAAGAATATAACTACTATAATACTGCTCCTCTGTATAAGAATATAACTACTATAATACTGCTCCTCTGTATAAGAATATAACTACTATAATAATGCTCCTATGTACAAGAATATAACTACTATAATACTGCTCCTATGTACAAGAATATAACTACTATAATACTGCTCCTATGTACAAGAATATAACTACTATAATACTGCCTCCTATGTACAAGAATATAACTACTATAATGATCTTTTTATTTTAAAACAGGCAACAAAATATTACAATACACTTACAATAAAATCATAGAAATGAATAAATATAAAGTGACATCACAACACATTATACAATTGCTGACACATGGTTGTTCCTCCAGTAGACGTTATTGCGGTTATTTTTCATGTCTTTCTTATATATCGTCTTCAGACTTTCCAGGATATTATATAAGATTTTATCACAGGTCAGGAGCTCTCTGTTGATGACCAGGCAGCACCGCGCACACCACAGATGGTACATGGTCACCACATTCACTACATATAGGGAACTTCTGCTGTATTGTCTGAGATCTGGGGGGAAGTCTCCATACAAGAGCTGTTTATACGGCTGTCCCACTAGATGTGGTAACTGAAGGGACAGTGACACGGCCTCCCATACCTGGACACTGAACGGACAGTCCAGCAGAAGATGCTCCATGGTCTCCAGTACCTGATGGCATTGCTCTCTAGGGCAGGATCTGTCTGGCACATTTCTACACTTTAGATTTTCCCTGACATACATTTTTCCATGAAATGCCAGCCATGACACATCCTTCATGTGAGCGGGGACTCTGGGGTCCTCCAGGACTTTCACAGCCTGTTTTACATCCAGGTTCGGGGCGTTCCTCAGCTGGATATGGGCACTAAACTGAGATATCAGCAGGTTCTTATACATCTCTTTCCTACTGAACTGCTTTACCTCACCATATAAGATTTTCCATTTAATGATCTTGCTAATTGCTTGTACCGCATACCAAGAAACGTTATTCTTAATGCGCCCCGAGATCCTCTTAATGGGGTCACCTACCGACCACACAGACACAAACTGCTGGATCTGGTTCTTAAACAGACGACTCCACGGCTTCACCTCCAAACTCTTACAAAATGAGAAATTCTTCATCAGAAACATTAGGTTAAAGAACAGCTCTGGGCAGGGCATGGACAGGCCGCCCTCCTTCTGGGGGAGATAGACAATGTTCCTCCTGACTATATTCACCCTATTACCCCACAAGAAGTGGAAGAAGATATTGGTCAGTCTGGTAAGTAACTTATCGGGCACTGGGAACACCACACTGACATAGAGGAATAGCGGGAGAAGGAAGCTTTTCAGCAGGCGGATCTTCTCCTGATAAGTCAGCTTCCAGTGCCTCCAGCACTGCACCTTCTGCTCACACACCGCCAGCTTCTCCTCCCAGTTCACCTTCCCATCATCTACAGTTCCAAAATGAACCCCCAAAATCTTTATCTTGCCCTGCACTGTTCTAAAGGGCACTGAGAAGACCCCACGGTCACCCCCCAGCCACAACGCCTCGCTCTTATCCATATTCACAGCAGAATTCGACACTAGAGAGAAAGCTGCTATCTCCTGTTGTAGGGCCACACAGTCCTCACTAGACGAGACCAGAACCGTCACATCGTCCGCATAAGCACAGAACTTTATGTTCACTCTTTTACTCTGTAGGTGACATTCCAACCCCAAAAGATTTCTATTATCCTGCAACTTTCTTAAAAAAGGATCCAGACTGAAGACGTACAATAATGGGCTTAGAGGGCAGCCCTGCCTTACACCAGACATGATCCTAAAGGGCTCTGCCAAGTGACCATTAATCAGAGGCTGGCTTACCGCCTCCTTATAGAGAACCTGCAGCCATTGTACAAAGTGTGCAGGAAGGCCGTACTCCAACAACACCTGGTACAGGTAGTCATGATGGACTCTGTCAAAGGCCTTGCTCTGGTCTAACCCCACCACATATGCTCCTCCACTGTGCTGCCTGATGTAGGTCACCGCTTCCCTCACCAGCAGCAATGAGTCCTCTATAGTCCGGCCTTTCACACCACACGTCTGGTTGGAGATGATCAGGTCATCTGCCACCGTACTCAGCCTGTGATACAAGATCTTGGCCAAGACTTTATAATCAGTGTTTAATAAAGACAATGGACGCCAGTTTTTTAAGTCTTTTAGATTTCCTTTCTTTGCCAGGAGAACCAGAACAGATTTATACTGTGACTGTAGAAGTTCCCTGGCAGAGAGACAATCATTATAGACCTGCGCCAGGTCTGGGGCTAATATATCTCTGAACTCCTTATAGAATTCACTGGTCAGACCATCCAGGCCCGGGCTCTTCTTGGTTTTTAAGGAGTCAATGCTCCTCTTCACCTCCTCCTCAGTTATGGGCTCGGCCAAGCCATCTGCTTGTGCATGATCTAGTTTAGGGAGTTTGACACCTTTCAGGTAAGTTCTGATACTGTCACCACTTATCTGACGGTCATTAAACAGATTTTTGTAATAATCTCCAATAATCTTGTGGAGTTTACTTTGATCTGACTGCTCTGTCCCCTCCTCATCTAACAGGCTGGTCATAAGCTTCTTATTAACCCTGTTCTTACAGGCAATATAGGGGTCTGGGTTGTGAACCCCCCAATTATCGAACTGCCCCTCTGCTTTGAGAGACTTGAGGCGGTCATACTGCAGCTCTCGCATCTCCTGCTTTATCTGGCTGACGTACTTACCATCTATCTTCTCACCATTATTGATCTTACCATATAACCTGCTTAACTTCAGCCTCAGTGCAGAATACCTCATATACTCCACATTACTATGCCTCCTCGCAGCACGTATCAGAAACTGCTTGATATCACCCTTCATACACTCCCACCACTCCGCTGCGTCATCACACATACACTGGGTGGTCCTCCGGTCATTATAGAAGGTGGTAAAGGCCTCTCTGAACCCTGGATCTTGCAGCACCGAGCTGTTCACCTTCCAGTAGCCCCTACCACAGACCACGGCCCCGGCCAGATCCAACGTGACACTCACCATACAATGGTCAGAGAACTCTATGGGACTCGTCCTGTAGTCAGAGCTCCTCACTTCTCGTTTTATATACACCCGGTCTATTCTACTGGCGTTACCGGCCTTATGGTAAGTGTAGGCTCTATTGGAGCCACGCAAACCATAAGGATCCACTAAATGAGCCTGCTGGACAATATTGTTAAGGAAGTTCTCATCATATCTCAGTTGCTTATGACTACTGGAACGGTCCACATTACAGGAGACACTATTAAAATCCCCACACATTATAAACACCCTGGATGTAAAACAATATGGCTTCATCTGCTGGAATAATTCCCTCCTCTCCTTTCTAGTCTGAGGAGCATAGACATTAATGACTCTATAGTACACAGTGTCCAGTATAAAATCCAGCATCAAGCAGCGGCCCGAACAGATCTCCAGGACTCTCTCCACCTCAACTTCTATCTTATTGAAGAGAATCGCCACACCGTCATTTCTCTCCAGCCCGAAGAACCAGAAAGATGCTCCATGTCTCCAGTCTCTCTTGGCTGCAAACACCTGAGCATTGCTCTTCAAATAAGTCTCCTGTAAGAAGAAGATATCAGATCTCTCCTGAGACAGACGCTGGTAGATCGCCTGCCGCCTGTTTTTAGTCTTCACACTATTCACATTTATAGAGCTGATTCTCAGCCTCATCCAGGACACTTAGGTTTTCTTATTCTTTTTCCTCTTCCCAATACTGTGACCTTTAGAACCCCATCTTTTGGTGGACACTGAAGGGTCAGGTTCATCTTCCAGAGGGTCATCATCAGGGTTATGTGAAGAAACATAGTCCATTTCAATCTTTTCTTCTGACTCTTCTTCCCCTAGCGCACCATACTGCCCGGAGGTTATGGCCAGCACTGGCGGATCCGGGGTTTTCTTTGCTGTAGTGCTGTTCTTTCTTTTTACAGTCTGAAACCCGTCTTCATCCACAGAGGACCTCCTGAGCTTCCTGAGCACTGCAGCTGGACCATCAGGCTTTGTAGACGTAGAGGGCAGTTCTTTAGGTGGTTTGGCAACTGGTTTACTGGTCACTTTACTCTGCAGATGAGAATTCTCTTCAGTGGCTGGTACTCGTAGTGCTACAGATGGTACTTTAGCTTCCACAGCAGGATTTCTGGATTTCAACGTCTTTTCAATAGCTGGTACTTGTGGTTCAGCAGATGTTGGTACTTGTAATGGAGTAGTTTGGCTATCAGTCTCCAACTCTGCCGGTACTTGTAGTGCATCAGCAGGGTCAACAATCTCTACAGCAGGGTCACTAGTACTTTGCATTACTTCAGCAGGACGATTACCAGTTTCTGGGGCTGTATCTGCTCTTGCAGTGACATCCTCCTGACCTTCCTCCATGGCCTCTGAGAAGATCTCAACACTGCCTTTATTATGATCTGCATGCGGACATTCCCGGAACGTATGACCAGATCCTAAACACAGGTTACAGATGACCGGACCTGTACAGTCGTCCTTTGAATGACCAAACTGTCCACAAAATGAGCACTTTATACGGGAGCAGTTGATGGCGAGATGCCTGCCCCCACATCTGTGACACAGTCGCGGCTGACCGGGGTAGTAGCATATCCCTCTCTCTGAGCCCAGGTAGAAGGAGTGCGGCAGATGTCTGGTCACACCATTGTTCTGCGCTAGTTGTACCATCACGGTGTATCCGCCATTCCAGATGTCTTCCTCATCATAGATTTTTTCCGGATGACTCTTCACCAGACACTGTCTGCTCAGCCAATGCTCCAGATCTGCCAGCGCCACCACCTCAGACTGGAACAAGATGGTGGTCTTCACTACCTGAGGCTTGGACAGCTGGATCACCTGTAGATGCTCCCAGATTGACTGCTCCTTCGTGTCATTGTATATGTTCCAGAATAAGTCCAGATCATACTGAAGCTTAAAGCTGATGTCATAGATCCTGCTGGAGGGGATATGGATCAGGGCGTACACCTCAGAGGCCTTAAATTTCATAAAGTCCTTCAGAAGAACTTTCCCTATGTACAGTCTGGAGGGGAGGCTATCTTCTGGACCCGTATACTTAATCCGTACAGCGTTCCTTCTCTGGGGTGGAGGGTTAGCCGGCCTTGTAACATTGGAGAACAGTCTCCTGAATTGTGGACGGTCAGCAGGAGGATCAGTGCTGGGCCTCTCCTCTACAGTCTTACTGACTCCAGATTGTCCTGCAGATCCACCTGTGTCTGCTCCAGACTGCTGTGTACCTGTCACTGTGGACGGCTGGGGGTCCTGTGTACTGACCTCCATGTCTGCTCCAGTCTGAGTAGTCGTCTCCTCTGAAAGCTGATCGAGCGGGGTCTCATCCACAGCACTGAGCAGGGTCTCAATCACAGCACTGAGTGGGGTCTCAATCACAGCACTGAGCGGGGTCTCCTCCACAGCACCTAGCGGGGTCTCCTCCACAGCACTGAGCAGGGTCTCCTCCACAGCACTGAGCAGGGTCTCCCCCACAGCACTGAGCAGGGTCTCCCCCACAGCACTGAGCGGGGTCTCCCCCACAGCACTGAGCGGGGTCTCCTCCACAGCACTGAGCGGGGTCTCCTCCACAGCACTTAGCGGGGTCCCATCCACAATGTCCATACATGAAGCAGTCTCCTGCTCACACACAGGATTGCTGCTCTCATTCACTTCAGCAGAGTTACAAGCTGAGTCCACTGCAATTAACTCCTTGTTGGATGGCTCACTTTGCTCTATAGTATTCCCAGCATTTTCAGAGACTGACTGCTCAGACCCCATACATAGTGACCCTGAAAGCAGTGACCCTCCAGGCGCTGCACCCACACATCTCTGAGGGTGTCCTTGCTTCACCATATTATGCACATTGCTGTAATCTTTCTTTTTTATTTCTATGATTTCTTTCATCTTCACATTCTGGGCTCTGGCCTCCCTCTTTTTCTCCATTGCCCAGCTTTCCACTTTAGGTATTGTGTTTTTACCTTTATCTAGTTTATCTTTTAATATATCCAGTTCACGTGTGCAGTCATCCAGGCATTCATACTTTATCAGCTTTTTCTTGGGATCAGCCTCTGTCTTTATCTCATCTCTTAACTTAGAAATGCGCCTTTCCAGTTTAAATAAACTTGTCTTTGTCACAGTTGTACTAAATCCAGAAGCACTACAAGTTTCAGTTGACTCACCAGCCACCATTTCCAGATCATCGCTTCCAAGATCTCCATGCTGCAGGCCACACTCCAAGCTCTGGGCTTTCCCAGGATCATCAGCCCAGCTCCCCTCCCCTCCACCTGGGTCAGAAGCCATGCCCCCTCCCTGCAAGGAGCTCAACAGCACACGTCTATCCTCTCCTATGGACAAGAATAGAACTACTATAGGGGGCGGAGCCTGACCTTGGAGCTGAATGGTTGCTTGTTCCTGAGCTCCTCTCCCTGGCAGCTATTATAGCCCCTTTTATTAGCTATTTACTCAGTGCCAATGGGGAAACCAGGCAAGGATCGACACCCTGAGACACCAGAGCCGACAGGGGCCCGTTCCAGGCAACCGGAGATGGATAAATACCTCAAGAAACAGTCCAGGACTCCTGCTGCTGCTACAACAACCAGGAGGGCGCGGCAGCTCTCAGAGGCAGAGGAAGGCTCTGAGGCAGGAAGCACTTCTGATGTATCAGATTGCAGACCACTGCGAACAAGCTCCTCACTCTCCAAAACAGATCTCAGGGACATCCTGGAATCTGCTCTTGCACCTCTTAAAAAGGACTTGGAGGAGATAAAAGGAGACCTGCGGCAGATTGGGAATCGTGTGGAGTCCCTGGAGCTAGCACAGGAAGCCATCCTGGTGCATGAGGGTAAGACCCGTGCAGCCCTGCAAACCCACAGAGACTTGCTAAACGACGCGCTGATGCGCATAGAGGATCAGGAGAACCGGAGCCGGCGGCGAAATATTCGCATCCGCGGCCTACCTGAAAATATTGCGATTGACGCGCTTCATTCAGTCGCATGCAAAATTTTCTCCTCCCTGCTGGGAGCTGAGAGAGCAGCTCCGATTGTGATCGAGCGCATCCACAGGGCCTTAAGGCCCAAGCCAAAACCTGGTGAGCCGCCGCGGGATGTTGTTTGCGGCATATTAAGCTACGTGGACACTGCTGCACTGCTCAAGGCGGGAAGGGAGGCCGACCGCATCATGTATGGTGAGACCCCAGTCCTATTCTTTCAGGATCTGGCCCCCTCCACCTTAGCCAAGAGGCGCATCGTGAAGCCGCTCCTAGGGGCCCTTAAAGCCACAGCTACGCCATTCCGATGGCTCTATCCCTTCGGTCTGGCCATCTTGAAAAACGGGAGGCAGTATACGGTGCGGACCCCGGGTGACCTGAAAGCTATTTGGGGCCCTCTTGGGATTGAACCCATCACAGTTCCCTCGTGGATGCCGGCTGATCAAGGGGATCCCCTGCCTACCCCTCCGGGTATAGATTCGTGGCAGCAAGTTTCACCTTCCAGAGCTGGGAAACAAGGAAAAGGCCGGTCGCAAGCACCTGTTACCTGACTCTGTTCCGGGAGGCGCTGAAGGCGCTTTTGTTCACTCTTCACTGAGTTCAATGTTCTGTGACTTTGCTGGGTCCCAGGACGTAGGAACTCTGTCTGGCTCTGTCTGAGCTGAATCTTCATCGTTTGTCCATTGGTTTTGGACTTATTTTAGGTCTTGGCCCACTGCCCCGTTCTCATGGGTTTTGGGCCTGACCCTATGCTTTACTACCTTGCCTGCATGAGATGCGGGTTACGAGCTGTGCATTAGAGCACTGAATGCAATGTTAGTTATGCGGGGGTTATATGTCTGCACTGTTGTCAGTTATGTTACTGATTATGTCCTCTCCCTCACCCCCGGTGGCCCCACAGGAGCCCCCCTCTGATAGATCCCGGCTGTCCGCCGCTATGAAAAAGGATCTCCATCATATCAGATGCTGGGTGGGGTCACGCGCTCCCTGTCCATGGGGAGACATTCTTTGTTATTTGGGTTGTGTTACTGTCTCATTTGTTATGTCTTTTTTTTTTCTTTTGACTTTCCCTTTGTCCTCCTTCCTCCCTTTCTTCTCCTTACTCCGTCCGTGGCTTTCCAGACTGGATGTCCTCTTGCTCTGGGCCGACAGGCCTCCTCTGTCTTCACTATGGCCTCTGTTGTAGTTGCCTCACTGAATGCCAAGGGTCTGAACGAGCCATGTAAGCGGTCTCAGGTGCTCTCTTTGTTACTGAAAGATGAAGCCTCCGTTGTATTCCTCCAAGAAACTCATTTTAAATCAGGGAAGATCCCGAAATTGTCCCAAAACGCATTCCCACAATGGTTTCATAGCTCTTTTGCCTCGGCTAGCAGGGGTGTCAGCGTGGCCATCCACAAGCGCCTACCCTTCAAACACTCCGCTGTCCTTGCGGACACTGATGGTCGCTTCTTATTCGTTAAGGGGCACATCGCTGACGCGCCTGTTACCCTGGCTAATTTATATGCCCCCAATAGAGGTCAGATCCCCTGGCTCGTTCGGACTCTTGAGCAATTACGGGCTTTTAGTGAGGGCATGCTTATATTAGGAGGTGACTTTAATGTGACTATGGAGCCTGACCTTGACTCGTCCTCTCAGAGATCTGAGTTATCCCACAAACTTCTACGACGTCTGAAGACTGCGCTGAAGAAGTTGCGGGTTATTGATGTGTGGCGCACTATGCATCCCTCTGGTAGGGATTATACGTTTTATTCAAACGCTAAAAAATCCTTCCATAGGTTGGACTACTTGTTTTTATCCTCCCCCCATATTTCTCAGGTGGTAGACACGAGGATTGGGAACATTACGCTTTCTGATCACGCCCCAGTATTTCTCCGAGTGTCTATGACAGCTCTTCCTAAACGAGAGAGAATATGGCGTCTTAATGACACATTGATCTCCGACCCTACCAATGCAGCTAGAATCTCCCGGATTATGTCTGAATTCTTCTCTCTTAATGCTGTGGGCGACCCTCCTCCCTCTCCCTCCATCTTGTGGGAGACTCATAAGGCGGTGGTTAGAGGAGAATTAATTTCCCTGGGCTCGCATGTTAAAAAGTTGCGCTCCAAGGCTGTAGATGACCTGCTGTCCCGCATAGCGAGTCTTGAACTGACCCATAAGCAAACCCAGGCTCAGGCTGTGGCTGCTGAATTAGCGGAGGCCAGGACGGGACTGAAAAACTTGCTCAACGCCAAATCAGCGAAACTTATATTCCGCTCCAGGTTTAAAGCTTATGCTCATGGGAACAAAGGGAATAAACTGATGTCTGCCATGGCTAAGCAACGCCACGCGGATTCATTTATCCCTGCTATTCTAGATGCGAAAGGCAATAAGCACAAGTCGACTCACGATATAGCGAAAGCGTTTAGTGCTTTTTATGCGGATCTATATAACCTCCCCACTCCAGACCGTCCTGGTTCAGCCTCTATTGAGCAAGCCACAGATGAGTTCCTGTCCACTCTGAAGCTGCCCTCTGTTAGTCCCCTACAAGCTTCCCAACTAGTCGCCCCTGTGTCAAGAGAGGAAATTGGCAAGGTCCTTTCCTCCATTCCTTCAGGTAAAAGTCCAGGCCCGGATGGACTCCCTATATCGTATTACAAGACCTTCAAAGACGTTTTGACTCCTCATTTTCAGGCACTCTGTAATTTCCTCCTGTCTGGAGGTTCTCTACCCCCCCAAACGTTAGAGGCCCACATAACTATAATCCATAAAGAAAACAAAGACCCCCTCCACTGTGGCAGTTATCGCCCGATTTCACTGCTGAATGCGGATGTCAAGTGGTGGGCCAAGATTCTGGCGCAGCGAATACAGCTGATCCTGCCGGATCTTATTGATAGCGAGCAAGTGGGGTTTGTGCGTGGCAGACAGGGCTGTGAAAACACAATACGTTTGCTCCATCTTATGGACTGGGCTAGAAGCTCCTCTACGCCTCTGGCTTTGCTGAGCACGGACGCGGAGAAGGCCTTCGACAGGGTCGGTTG
Organism: Bufo bufo; assembly: GCF_905171765.1. Taxonomy (NCBI): domain Eukaryota; kingdom Metazoa; phylum Chordata; class Amphibia; order Anura; family Bufonidae; genus Bufo; species Bufo bufo. The sequence continues at coordinate 15,694,597 of NC_053399.1, read as the reverse complement.
GCATTATATGTCGCGGGCCCTGTCGAGGTTTGGTTTCCCAGATTCGTTTATATCTGCGATCTTCACTCTGTACTCAGCCCCGTCCGCCAAACTCAAAATAAATGGTACGCTTTCTCCCTCCTTTTCCATATCCAATGGGACGAGGCAGGGATGTCCTCTCTCCCCATCTCTGTTTGTCATAGTGATGGAGACTTTGCTGTGTAAGATCCGGCAGGATCCTGTGGTTAGGGGCTTGACCATTGATTCTCGGACCCACTTGACAGCCGCATTTGCAGATGACCTACTTATCATGACCTCCAATCCCGAAACATCCTTCCCTAGGCTTTTGTCTCTTTTTGAGGAGTTTGGCTATGTGTCAAACTTTAAAATCAACTATAGCAAGTCAATGGCCCTAAACGTTACTTGTCCAGAATCGGTTAAAGAGGCCCTTCAGATTACTACCCCCTTTCACTGGGCTACAAAAGACATAGTATTTCTAGGAGTGCACGTCCCGGCTCAGGCGAAGGACTTATTTGCTCTGAATTATGCCCCCTTATTGTCCTCAGTTAGGAGGCAGCTGCACTCTATTAGACTGCCGTTTATTTCCTGGTGTGGCAAGAGGAACTACCTCAAGACCTTTATAGCTCCTAAATTTTTGTACCTTCTGCAGGTGTTGCCTATCTGGCTGCCGCACTCATTTTTTGTAGACATCCGCAGAGTTTTCTCCCTCTTTTTGTGGGGAAGTAAACCCTCCAGAATTGCTTATTCGGTGCTGACCAGAGAGAGGAGGTTTGGCGGCTTTGGTCTGCCCGACATACGTTCCTACTATGTGGCCTTTCAACTATTTAGAGGTCTATCCCTCCTCAATAGCACTTATAGTGCTCCATATGTGTGTCTTGAGCGCTCTCTGCTCTCCACTAGAATGAAGCGGATTCTCTGGGGGCTGTCCCCTTGTTCTCCGGGTAGTTCCTCTTTGCCACTCCTATGGAAGGGTATGTTTGTTGAGTGGGCCAAGCAGTTTAAGGATAGAACACTTGAGTTTCCCATACCGGGTACTCCGCTTTCCTCTTTACAGTTTTATGTCCATCCGGAAGCCGAGAAGCCCTCAGGTATCTGGCCTCTTTTGGCCGAGATCCCTTTAAGTGAGATTAGGTCCCCGGATGGGTCCCTGGATTGGTCCACGGTCTTGAATGACCCTAAAGTCAAAAAAGCTTCCTTCCTACAGAGTTTTGCCCTGCAGAAGGAAATTAAGATGATTAAGCTACCACCCCCCACCACCTCTGGAACCCCCTCTTGGCTGTCTAAGAGACTATCAGATGCCCGTAGGATCCCTAAACCGCTGTCTACTATACATAAGGAGTTACTCTCAGCCTCCCCTCCTGAGCTACATTTCCTTTCTTCATGGGAAAGGGAATTGTCCATCCACCTTACAGACCCGGAAAGGGCTTTTGTCCTTACACACTCTCACGGCTTTAGCCGCTGTATTAAGGTACAAGAAAACTCGTATAAGCTGCTCACGAGATGGTACAAGTCCCCGGAGTTCTTGCATAGGCTTAATGCAGATTTCCCAAGTGAGTGCTGGAGGTGTAGAAAAGACGTAGGCTCTCTGTCACACATTTGGTGGCACTGTGAAAAGATTAAAGCGTTCTGGACCAGTATAGAAGCTCTGATAAATGAGGTGTGTGCTAAGCAGGTTAAGCTGGATCCTAAACTGATTCTGCTTTGGTGCCCTAATGACTCGCTTTCCCCCTGTAGATCTGATCTTCCTACTATGCTCATCACGGCAGCGAGACTGCTCATCCCGCTGCTTTGGAAGGATACTGAACCTCCCACTGTTTCGATGTGGAGGGATAAGGTGGATCAGATCTACAGGTTTGAAGAGCTGGCCCACTGGGAATCTTGCACGCGTTCCCGCTTTCTGAAAATCTGGTCGCCCTGGAAGACATATAGGAAGTTCCCCTGATGGAGTTGGGGAAAACTCCCCTACCCCCCCCCCCCTTTCCTTTCCCTTCCTTTCCCTCTCTTTTCCTCTTATTTGTGTTATATTTGATTTTTATTGTCTGTCACATTTGATGTATCATTTTGTACAACATGTGTTGCACTGACATGCATTTGTGGTCACTTCCATAACCGATTTGTGACTTTGCCTTACCAGTGATGCTACGATGGTTTGTGATCGATTGATATGCCTTACTTACTTTGAATAAAAATAAATTTGGTTAAGAATATAACTACTATAATACTGCTCCTATGTACAAGAATATAACTACTATAATACTGCTCCTATGTACAAGAATATAACTACTATAATACTGCTCCTATGTACAAGAATATAAATACTATAATACTGCTCCTCTGTACAAGAATATAACTACTATAATACTGCCTCCTATGTACAAGAATATAACTACTATAATACTGCCTCCTATGTACAAGTGTATAACTTCTATAATACTGCTCCTATGTACAAGAATATAACTACTATAATACTGCCTCCTATGTACAAGAATATATAACTACTATAATACTGCCTCCTATGTACAAGAATATAACTGCTATAATACTGCTCCTATGTACAAGAATATAACTACTATAATACTGCTCCTATGTACAAGAATATAACTACTATAATACTGCTCCTATGTACAAGGATATAACTACTATAATACTGCTCCTATGTACAAGAATATAACTACTATAATACTGCCTCCTATGTACAAGAATATAAATACTATAATACTTCTTTCTATTTACAAGAATATAACTGCTACAATACTGGCTTCTATATGCAATAATATAACTATTTTAAATGTAAATATTAATAACAATAGTAATGATAATATCATCAGTAATATTTGAGCAAAACTCCTTAAAATCTATTTGAAATGTCAGAAAAGTATTACCTTGAGCTTTTGATGGGAAACATGTAGAAATAAGGCATAATTGGCATCTTCAAACTCTCTGTACCTGGACCTTTTCAAGAGGTACTTGACAAACCAGTATGTGGGCAACCTTTGTTTAGGAGACATATTCTGTCATCTCTGTGTTCCTAAATGTGAATATAATTGACTTTATTTCAATTCAAAGAGTTTATTTCTTCTGTGCCGTAAAAAGCTAAAAGACTGGAAAATCAATAATAGGAATCGCGGGGTCAAGATGAAGATCATTTGGAGACGGAGTCTTATTTTAGGCCCAATTTGCTGAGATTCTGTGTAGTCAGTTAGAGGCAAGTTAGTGAATCTGACAGATAATTAATTAAAGAGTGAGATTAGAAGCGAGATGGCTGCGGTGGCACAAGCAGATTCATCCTCTGTGTCAACTCCTTTTAGTGTATCAATTTTCTCACAACTACGAAGCGACTGCGCCGACTCGTTATCTTCTATCGGGAAATAAAACATGACATAAACAATTGCTATTGGATTGGATGGAAGGCAATCCCAAAACCTAAACATGAGAGGAAATGAATTTCTCCGGACATCAGATATCATATGTGGCCATCATACAGTATCCAATTTCTTATACACAGTGGCTAAATCTCATATAGACTTACCATACCAAAATAGTGTCTCATCAGTCAGACTGATGGAGGAGGGATGGAGGAGGGTGGAGGGATGGTTATTATGAGCAGGCAGGTCATTGCCTCCTTGAAATCAGCACACTTCTCTACTGAAATACTCTAAGACAGGCATCATCAAACCGCGGCCCTCCAGCTGTTGCAAAACTACAACTCCCAGCATGTCCGAACAGCCTACAGGTATCAGCCTACAGCAGGGCATTGTGGGAGTTGTAGTATTACAACAGCTGGAGGGCTGCAGTTTGAGGATGCCTGCTCTAAGATCTTGCTTCCTCAGCTGAGCAGCACTGAAGTCTATGTCCTCTCCCCTGTCTCCATTCATTCCTAGCATGTACATATCATATACACTACTTATTATAGCCTTATAATATTTAGAATATAGATTTTTCTATGCTTAGAAAGCTAATACATATTACTGGATTATTCATAGGGACAATGCATGATTATAATGAAACCAGTAACATGTATTTGCTTTCTAAGTATAGAAAACCACCTTTCCCAATAGGATAAGGCTGCAACCTGGATGTATGTGGCCAGCTTTGCATATAGATCTAGTAGTGTATATGACATGTACATGCTAGGACACAGCTCTAGGACACAGCATTCCCCTCAGCAAGCTGATTTCTAGCCCTGTTAATCAAGAGGAAGGGGGAGTGTGCAGAGCACAGGGATGTTACAGAGGCAGTGCTCTAAGGATTCCACCCCCAACTCTGGTGCTTCAATGTGCTCACTTGCATATGAATAAAATCACATTTATATCTGTGGCTGTTTAACATACAGAAAAAATAAAGGTTTCATTTTAATCAGCATGATCAACCCTACCAGGCAGTATTCCGTATAGGGTTGATTAAGCAGAAACTTAAAGGGAGTCTTTCACCTAAACTGACCATTATAGAACACTAACACCATGATCTGCATTATAGTCCCCATATTGGAATGCTACTTACCGTATAGCTGTCCGTCGCTTATTTTCGCAAAAAAACACTTTTATTCAATATGTTAATTAGGTTCTAAAGGTGCCCAGGGCCGGTGTTCAAGCGGACGGTGCCCAGGCCCCTCGTTGCTTTTCATATGAAGCCCCTCCCCTTTCACCCCTCTGGCCCAACCTAGGTTCTTCAGAAATCCAGCGCCAGCGCCATTCACAAGATTCGCAGCGCCTGCGCACTTCATTCCCCATTCCGGCACATGCGCATTAAACGCTGTTGTGCCTCTGCCCATAATGGGGAATAAAGTGCGCAGGCGCGGCGAATCTTGTGAACGGCGCTGGCGCTGGATTTCTGAAGAACCTAGGTTGGGCCAGAGGAGTGAAAGGGGAGGGGTTTCATATGAAAAGTGACGAGGGGCCTGGGCACCGGCCGCTTGAACGCCGCAACTGGGCACCTTCAGAACTTAATTAACATATTGCAAAAAAGTGTTTTTTTTTGCGAAAATAAGCGACGGACAGATATACGGTAAGTAGCATTCCAATATGGGGACTTTAACGGAGATCACGGTGTTAGTGTTCTATAATGGTCAGTTTAGGTGAAAGACTCCCTTTAAAAAATTTTATGTATCTAACCTTGCCATCACCCCTTGTTTCCTGGGTGGAGGGATGATGTACTGTAGAGGAATCTCTAAATGAAATCGGAAAAGTCTTCCAGATTTTTTCTTGCTGTCAAGTCGACTATTAAAGTTTAATATTTCTGTACAATGCTGTTGTTTACATGAACCCTGACGGGAAGCACCTCTCCCTACTATAAAACATTTTCTTCATCGTTATCAAAGGGGAAATTGTCGCAGAGATGAAGATCCTCAGACATGACACGTGTTTAATTTTTAATAGAATTGTTTGTGGCTTTCAGAGGCTCAGAAATGACAAAAATCATCAAAATGTGATTATGTTAAAAGATAAATATTTCCGTGACGTACGGCAGATGCATCAGGGTCTTCTGCTGCTGGAAAGTTTAGAAATTGTTTTTAAAGCAAATTGAAAAGAAAAAACATTCTATTGAAGGGAGTCTATCACCTAGATTTCACGTACCAAACACCCATGTCCTGCAGTACACTTACCCATCATGAAAAATATACCTTATTTCTCTCTTTTGCGTGAAGAACTTTAATTGATAAGCAAATGAGGCACCAAGTGCCCTGGTGGGCGTTTTCCAGCTTTCTAAGAGCCCAAGCCCACCACTCATAGCTGATTTCTTAAGGTGACAACGCGTTTCAGAGTAAGGAACTCCTTACTCAAGTCTTGAAATGAACAGAATTCCGAAACATGTTGCCAACATAAGAGATCCCAATAAAGAAGTTGCACCTATCGTGTTTTGTGCCACATGGTGTCTCTGGTGACCTGATGTAGACCCCAGTTCCAGTCGAGTTCACCTATCTGCTTCACATATGACCTAATAGGACCTCTATACAGGGCTTGTTGGCATGAGACAACTTCTTTATCGTGGACGATCCAGTCGAGTTCACCTATCCTGTTTATAGTAACCTCCTCCTTCTGGTGGCTGGGCCCCATTTGGTGAGGATGTGTCTTATATCTGCACAACCAATTGTTTTTACTGCATTCACAAGTCTTGCAACAGTAAGGTGAGCATAACCCAGCAGGGTGAGTTCGGTTCACCTGACGTCTTTACCCTATGAGTGCTTTGTCTTGTTTTGCCAAGTGAGTGGCTCTGGAGGACTACAAGTGTCATTGTGTTTTATAGACAACCATACACCTACATGTAATACTAAATTTCCTCCTGCAGTATCCAATGTAGGGGTAATGCCTGTTTGGTTGCAGATTTCTCCAGCAAAAATCAGTTGATCATCATAGCAGGGGTTGTCTCTTACAGGCAATCCCTTTTATTCACATTATTGACCACGTCAAACCATTTAAGCGTCTCATTTTTGAATGACAATAAACTAGCTCTCTCATGACGACAACCCTGATATACAGTGGATATAAAAAGTCTAAGCACCCCTGTTTAAAATGTCAGGTTTCTGTGCTGTAAAAAAATAAGACAAAGATAAATAATTTCAGAACTTTTTCCACCTTTAATGTGACCTATAAACTGTGCAACTCAATTGAAAAACAAACTGAAATCTTTTAGGTGGAGGGAAAAAAATTAAATACTAAAATTATGTGGTTGCATAAGTGTGCACACCCTCTTATAACTGGGGATGTAGCTGTGTTCAGAATTAAGCAATCACATTCAAAATCATAGGAGTCAAATAGGAGTCAGCATACACCTGCCATCAGAAAATAGGAGTCAGCATACACCTGCCATCATTTAAAGTGCCTCTAATTAACCCCAAATAAAGTTCAGCTGCTCTAGTTGGTCTTTCCTAAAATTTTCTTAGTCAGATCCCACAGCAAAAGCCATGGCCCACAGGGAGCTTCCAAAGCATCAGAGGGATCTCATTGTTAAAAGGTATCAGTCAGGAGAAGGGGACAAAAGAATTTCCAAGGCATTAGATATACCATGGAACACAGTGAAGACAGTCATCATCAAGTGGAGAAGATATGGCCCAACAGTGACATTACTAAGAACTAGACGTCCCTCCAAAATTGATGAAAAGACGAGAAGAAAACTGGTCTGGGAGGCGACCAAGAGGCCTACAGCAACATTAAAGGAGCTGCAGGAATATCTGGCAAGTACTGGCTGTGTGGTACATGTGACAACAATCTCCCGTATTCTTCATATGTCTGGGCTATGGGGTAGAGTGGCAAGACGAAAGCCTTTTCTTACGAAGAAAAACATCCAAGCCAGGCTCCATTTTGCAAGAACACATCTGAAGTCTCCCAAAAGCATGTGAGAAAAGGTGTTATGGTCTAATGAAACCAAGGGGAACTTTTTGGCCATAATTCCAAAAGATATGTTTGGCCCAAAAACAACACTGCACATCACCAAAAGAACACCATACCCACAGTGAAGCATGGTGGTGGCAGCATCATGCTTTGGGGCTGTTTTTCTTCAGCTAGAACTGGGACCTTAGTTAAGCTAGAGGGAATTATGAACAGTTCCAAATACCAGTCAATATTGGCACAAAACCTTCCGGCTTCTGCTAGAAAGCTGAACATGAAGAGGAACTTCATCTTTCAGCATGACAACGACCCAAAGCATACATCCAAATCAACAAAGGAATGGCTTCACCAGAAGAATATTAAAGTTTTGGAATGGCCCAGCCAGAGCCCAAAAATCTGTGGGGTGATCTAAAGAGGGCTGTGCACAGGAGATGCCCCGCAATCTGACAGATTTGGAGTGTTTTTGCAAAGAAGAGTGGGCAAATCTCATACCCAAAAAAGAGTGCTGTAATAAAATCAAAAGGTGCTTCAACAAAGTATTAGTTTAAGGGTTTTATTTTTATATTTTTTCTTCCCTCTACCTAAAAGATTTCAGTTTGTTTTTCAATTGAGTTGTACAGTTTATATGTCACATTAAAGGTGGAAAAAGTTTAATGTCGAATTTTTTTACATCACCGAAACCTGACATTTTAACAGGGGTGTGTAAACTTTTTATATCCACTGTATATGCCTTAATAAGGTACATGGACATCATATTCAGGGGATTAAATCAATGAGTGGTTCTGGAGGACTAAGGTATTCATATATTCTATGGATGACCATTCATCTGCATGCAATACTACAGTTCTCCTGTGGTGGCAGCTGTAGTGAAATCCCTGGCTGGTTGCAGATTATCCATTAGAAAAATCAACTGATCATCGTGGCAGGGGTTGTCTCTTACAGGGTAACCCCTTTCATTCATTTCATTCATTATTGACCATGTCAAACTTTTTGAATTCCTCCATGCTTTTCAATGAAATCAAAGACGTCTAATGTTCTATTTTAACTGCAGTTTGAATGAAATTGCCTGTAGTCAATGAACCGTGACCTTCCCATCTAGATAATGACCTACTCAATTCTCATAAAGGGGAATGTTCTAAACTCAGGTCACCTCGATGCAACAGCTAAAATTAAATCATAGAAGGCTTACACGTCCAGAAATAGCACACACAGAGATTTTTCTCTAGATGATGATCATTTGTCAGGTAAATGCTCTAAAAATGATGCATTCGCCTTTAAAGCGGCTTGTAGAGGTTTCCTAAAGGTTCCCAAGATCCCATAAAGTGTAGAAAGAAAGGGTTATAAAATAACATAAGAAGCCTTTCTTGTCCAATTCCCCACCATTCCAGCATTGCTGCTCCAGTGGTCCACTTCAGTCTTGGGAGGGGGGGGGGGGGGGCGGTCATCTTTTCACCATTTCCACAAGTGTTCTGCTACAAATTACAAATTTTGGTGCACCAAATTTTTGAGCAAACATTTACAACTTTGCAGATTTTGCCACTTGTGAAAATCATGTGAAAAAGAAGGTATGATTTAGCAACAATGGTAATTAGGTGGACAAGATTTGCATAACAATGACTTTTTACATAGTCATAAAAAGAAAACAAAAAACCCTTACTTAAGTAGGGGGTGATGTAAAAACAGTGGAGTTACATCTCTAGAATAAAGTGTTATGTCTTAAGATGCGCAAAATTTACTAAATGGTACGATAAAATTGAAACAAATTTTAGCAAAGCAGGCTAAAGAAAAATTTACTTCAAAATGTCCCCTTATGATAAATGCCCCCTTCTGTATCTGGCGCTGCAGTGAAGACCTCCTCAACTACCCCACATGCCAATCAGCGGCCTTGGCAGTCACATGGGGTAGTCAGGGACATCATCTCTGCAGCACCAATAGAAAAAAACAACAGGGATCAGTGGAGCAGCACTGGAATGGTGAGGGAGAAGACAGGTCAAACTTTTTTTAATTATTTTACTTTCGCCTTTACTTCAAATTTTTGGGGTATCAAAAACTCACTTTATCAGAAGATTAGCTCAGATATGGATGGGGAGAACAGGTTGTAGATGGCTTTGTATGTTACTGCTAACAGTTTCAACTGAAGTCACTTGGGCAGTGGGAAGCCAGCGAATATTTTGGCAGAAAGGAAGAGGAAAAATGAAGGAAGATGCATATATAAAAATGGATTGGAGACACGCAAGAGTTCAACCTGGGAAGCCATAGAAAAGGATGTTGCAGTAGTCTAAGTGGGAAATTATGAGGGTATGCTTTAGAATGTTGAGGAAAGAAAAGATTTTAGAAATGTTTTTGAAATGGAGACGGTAAGGACTTGGATGTGCAGTTTGAAGAATAGGGCAGACTCAAACGTTATCCCAAGGCACTGGGGAACGCGTAGAGCCATTAACTGTGACTGATAGGTTTGGTGAGGACCCTCAGTGAGATGAAGGAAAAATTGTGAAGTCTGTATTCTCTTTGTTGAGTTTCAAAAGTGGAAGGAGAAGGAGGATGAAGCTGACCATTAGTCTGTGATTATAGATAGCAAGGTGGCCAGAGAAGTAAATTTGAGCATCATCTGTGTAGAAAAGGTACGGAAAGTCATTGGACTCTAAGAATTATCCCAGGCTGAAGGTATTGGTGGAGAGGAGTAGAGTTCCCAGGACAGAGCCTTGGGGGACACCGACAGTGACAAGGAGGTGGTGTGTGAGTGGGAGAAATCAATGTTTTGTTGATGACGTTTGAGATTCAGGAGAAGGCCAAGTCTCTGATGACGAGAGAAGAGAGCATTTGTAAGAGAAGAGAACAGTCAACTGTGTCAAAGGTACAGGACTAGGGTTGAGCGAACCCAAACTGTAAAGTTGGGGTTCGTACCGAATTTTACGGTGTTCGGCACCCGAATATTTCAGTAAAAGTTTGGGTTCGGGTTCGGTGTTCGGGTAATATTAATATACCATCGGATCGGAGTTTTCTCCAATCCGATGGTATATTTTAACTTGAAGCGTCCCCATCACCATGGGAACGCCTCTATGTTAGAATATACCATCAGATTTGAGTTAGATCGTGAAAACTCAGATCCGACAGTATATTCTAACACAGAGGCGTTCCCATAGTGATGGGGAAGCTTCAAGTTAGAATATACTGAGAACTGTGGACATAACGGCCCCCTGCTGCCTGGCAGCACCTGATCTCTTACAGGGGGCTGTGATCCGCACAATTAACCCCTCAGGTGCCCCCTCCCTCCTCAGTATTAAAATCATTGGTGGCCAGTGCGCCCCTCCCTCCCTATTAAAATCATTGGTGGCTAGTGCGGCCCCCCACCCCCTATTAAAATCATTGGTGGCAGCGGAGTGGCAGTTCCGATCGGAGTCCCAGTTTAATCGCTGGGGCACCGATCGGTTACCATGGCAGCCAGGACGCTACTGCAGTCAAGGCTGCCATGGTTACTTAGCACTTTTAGCAGCATTATACTAACGTGTGCTGTCTGTGGCCGGCCGGCGCTCCTCCTACTGGTAAGTGAAAGGTCTGTGCGGCGCATTGCTTATAGCACAGACCTGTCACTTACCAGTAGGAGGAGCGCCGGCCGGCCACAGACAGCGCACGTAAGTATAATGCTGCTAAAAGTGCTAAGTAACCATGGCAGCCAGGACTGCAGTAGCGTCCTGGCTGCCATGGTAAACGATCGGAGCCCCAGCGATTAAACTGGGACTCCGATCGGAACTGCCGCTCCGCTGCCACCAATGATGGGGGGAGTGGGGTTGTTAACCTGTGGCCACTGCCACCAATGATTTTAATTAGGGGTGGGGGGGAGAGGGGAGGCCGCACTGGACACCAATGATTTTAATAGGGGGGGGGGGCGCACTAACCACCAATTATTTTAATAGGGGGGGTGGGGGCCGCACTGCCCACCAATGATTTTAATTAGGGGTGGGGGGGGGCCGCACTGGCCACCAATGATTTTAATACTGGGGAGGGAGGGGGGTCTGGCCCCTCTGCCTGGCAGCACCCGATCTCTTACAGGGGGCTGAGATCCGCATAATTAACCCCTAAGGTGCGGCAGGGGGCAGTTATGTACACAGTTCTTAGTCCCATCACCATAGAAACGCCTCTGTGTTAGAATATACTGTCGGATATGAGTTTTCACGATTGTGAAAACTCAGATCTGAAAAAGCTAATACTATTATTTTCCGTTATAACCATGTTATAACGGAAAATAATAAAGTGAAGTTCGGGTCCCTATTGACTTCAATGGGGTTTGGGTTCGGGTCCAAGTTCGGATCAAGTTCGGGTCCCGAACTTTTTTTTAAAGTTCGGCCGAAATCTCTAGGTGTTCGCTCAACTCTATACAGGACACCAAGTTAGGCTAAACACAGTTCTGTCTATCAGGGGAAAGCAGCTATATATTCTGACCCCTTACCAAGTGCCATGTGAAAATTTATAGGTCATCAATCAACGTTCGGGCCGGTGATATTGGGCCATGGACTTTGTTGGAGGCCGATATCAGTCCTGTAGCTACGTGTCTACTAGACATCTCATTAACTAGAGCCAAAGTAAAAAAAAAAAAAAGTCCACCTCACTGTATCCTTCCTCTACATGCCTTTAATTAATCCTTGATGTCTTGATTCGAATAGGACGGCTAGTCTTATCAGCCTTTATTTGGCCGAATGTTCTACTTCTGTAAATTACAATTAGAGCCTCTTATCCATTATTACAGAGGAAATAAAAACATCTATTTGCAGAAAAGGTGGGGGGACGTCTACGCTCACTGCTCTGCCCGTCTCGCAGTTAGTGACTCGAAAATTCAATGTGTTGTTGGGAAAAGCAGTAAAACTATACATAAAAACCGCCATCTCTGGACATAAACTGCTGATAAGGTTAATAAAAATGCATAAAAGGCCATTCTAAATATATATTTTTAATGTATGTATCTCTTCCACCTGCAATGATCAGGTTCATAAAATACATTCATTGCACAGGCTTCCCATAGATGAAACACGGCTAGAGAATGCATTTCTACCCCCACTGCTTCTCATGCCTATTGTGAGAGAAATCAACAGGCCTGGTATATGCACAAAAGACATTTTATATCCAGTGCGACCGGTCTGGTATGTCAATTGTTACACCTACACCATCTCCAGTGATTCAATGAGAACATAGGATCTTTATTATGATGTTCACATATTAGAATTTCAGCTAATGCATGTACTCTATTAATAAGTCTGCATTCCGGGACAATATGGCTTTTACAGTATATGTTCCTCATAATGCTGGTAATTGTTAGCTTCCCCTAAACCCCCATATTCTGTAATATACAGTACTGACAAAGGATATACCACCACTGTTAGCATCATGTAGCATTATAAAAAAGCTGAACTTTCTTTGCAGTTTTTGTGACAGTTTAGGATCATTTTGCATCTTCTCTCCTTTCATGAGGTTCTGCAGCACCTAAGGTGTGTATTAGGAGGTTCTGCATCAGCTGAAATGTGTATTATAAGGTTCTTCAGCAGTTGAGGGGTGTATTATGAGGTTCTGCATCAGCTGAGGTGTGTATTATGAGGTTCTCTGGCAGCTCAGGTGTGTATTATGATGTTCTGCAGCAGCTGAGGTGTGTAGTATGAGGCTCTGCATAAGCTAAAATGTGCATTATAAGGCTCTGCAGCAGCTGAGGTGCGTATCATCAGGTTGTGCAGCAGTGGAGGTGTGTATTATGATGTTCTTCAGCAGCTGAGGTGTGTATTATGAGGTTCTGCATCAGCTGAATTTTTTTTTATTTTTTTTTGCACAGCTCCAGAGGAGATACAGACATTTAAGACATTCTAGATATCTCCAGCCACCACTAGGGGGAGCACTGGAGCTTCCTATATACTGTTGTTTAATTCTACATATAGACAGTATGCAGTGAGCTCCTCAGCCCCCTCTAGTGGTAATTGAACACAAAAAAGAAATCAGCCGGCACTCACTCAGTGCACGCCGCACGGGATAGGAAGCAATCTCCACTTGAAATCCAAAAGAAATCCCAGCAGTCGTGTCTTGTATAGTCGTGATGTTTTATTGCAGGGGTGCACAACCTTTTCTGGTTGGGGGCCACGTTGTGAGCCTGAACTAATTCCAGGGGCCGAAAATAAAACTTAAAGGGTTAATACTGAAATACTATTTTTATGGCATATTGAACCTATAGTATATATCATAAATGTCTGGTTACACTTCTAGTACTCCCATCTCATGGGAAAATACATGAAAGATACATGTGAGCAGCCACAAGACATAGACATATATGTCTGTTACCAGATGGTTGGGGGCCGCACAGAATGGTATCGAGGGCCGAATGTGGCCCCCGGGCCGCAGGTTGTGCATCCCTGTTTTATTGCATCAAATCAATATGTCCTACAACCAGGGCGCGTTTCGGCAAGCATGCCTTTATCAACAGGTGAAAGTATACTCAAAGAAGCAGGTATATATAGAGAGATAATACCGCCCATTATGACGTCACCCACCCAACAAAAGGGGAGGGGGGGCCAAAGTGTCACAAAATTAACCAATGTTAAATAATGCATAAGAAGCAAACAAACAGAATACATGTTTCAATTAAACATAACAGAGACCGTATTTTCAGGTGTTGGATCCCTCAATGGATATTAGATGTCTGAAAGAAATAATAACAAAGTATATAAATAAGTCACATGTCAAATACGCATGATCTCATAATCCCTGTTGAGGCCCCTCGGATGCAGAGCGTCCAACATATGGATCCAATAAGCTTCTCTACGTAATAGCAATGTCTTTATGTCTCCACCTCTCCTAGGTCTTTTAACCTGTTCCAATACCTGGAACCTAAGCTGGGCTTTGGTATGTTTGCACTGATCAAAATGGAACGGAATGGGTAACATTAGATTTTTAGTCCTAATTGTAGATTTATGCTTCCCAATGCGATCCCTAATTGTTTGTGTTGTCTCTCCAATATACAGCAATCCACAAGGGCATTTTATCAAGTAGATCACATTAGTGGATTCCCAAGTGAAAAAACCTTCAATAGGAAATGGCCGCCCATTATGTGGGTGATGGAATATAGAACCTTTAATTATATGGGAGCACTGTAGACAGTGCAAACATGGGAAAGTGCCCTTACGTTGAGTTGCTAGCACCATTTGTTTCAATGCCATTTTTGCACTCCCAATGTCAGAGTGCAAAAGTTTATCCCTATAACTAGGGTTTCTTTTGTTACATATCAAAGGTGGGTTCTTAAATTCTTCAATCATGGGGTATGCCTTCCCCAATAAATGCTGATGTCTACGTATAATATTGTCAAGCCTCTCATTATAGGGATGAAACTTGTGCACCAGTGCCACTCTAGATGATTTTGTTACCCCAATATTACTAGGATTATCAAGTTCCATTCTAGTTTTTCTCAAAATAAAAGGAGGGTATCCCCTCTCCTCAAATCTACTAGTCATCTCATTAATCCTGGTAAGTTGTGTATCTGGGTCAGAAACAATTCTTTGCACACGCTGATACTGGGATTTAGGAATGGCCTTCTTCAATGCTGGTGAATGAGCACTTGAGAAGTGAAGAATACTATCCCTGTCTGTATCTTTTCTAAAGAGATCAGTTGACAGAATACCACTTTGGTCCTTAATCACCATGGTATCAAGGAAGCTCACCTTATGATTGTCACAGACTAACGTAAATTGTAACCCTTCATGTATATGGTTCAAGTGGTCAAGGAAGGCCAATAGGGTCTCATATGGCCTTGCCCATATGCAAAAAATGTCATCAATGAATCTTTTCCATAAAAGGACATTATTCTGATACCAAGTGGTATTATATACATGTAAATCCTCAAAATCCGACATATACGCATTTTCATAGGGCGGGGACACATTCGACCCCATCGCAGTCCCACGCCGCTGCAGATAGAAGTTATCTTCAAACATGAAGTAATTTTCATATAACACAAGTTTTAATAGGTGTAGAAAAAAATCCTGTTCATTCTTAGTGAACTTACTTCTATCCAACAGGCATCTAACCGCTTGAATACCTCCTATGTGGTCAATAGAGGTGTATAGACTAACCACATCAATGGTTACCAAAAGACTATCAGGAGGAATGGATTTCAAACTAGCAATTGCATTGAGAAAGTGTTGTGTATCAGACAAAAAGGATTTAGTATCCTTGATTAAAGGCGTAAGTGTCTTCTCCAATACAATCGCTAGAGCTGATAATATTGACCCCACAGAGTCCACAATAGGGCTTTCATCTGATCAAGATTGAGACTCCTGGAAGACAGGTTAATCACAAGAGACGTGCTCTTACCTGAGAGCGCGTCTGGATCACTTGGCTCAGTCCCTTCCCTTTGCCAGTGTTTGCGGTGCTTGCGGCCTGCGCGCCTTGCGCGCCTCCTCCTCCACGCGGACGCCGACTGCCCCTCCGTAAAAAAGAGCGAGTCTCCTGTGGTCCTGTAGATTCGTTTCCCGGAACTGGAGGTGTAAGATCCTGGTTTTCCTGGCCTTCTGTAACCTGACTTCTGGTGGGAGGAGGTATCTTGCCATTTGTATACTTTATTTAAGTGATAATCTTCACTGTCGCGTAGAAACTTGGATCTCTTCTTGTGTTCCGT
This sequence comes from Bufo bufo, assembly GCF_905171765.1. NCBI lineage: Eukaryota > Metazoa > Chordata > Amphibia > Anura > Bufonidae > Bufo > Bufo bufo. Next base: position 15,678,628 of record NC_053399.1, on the reverse strand, counting down.
TTCTTTCTTGTATGTTGCGATATGTAAATCCACTGAATCCTTCAGCTGACTAAATTCTTCCGATGTTATGAAATCTCTTAGCTGCTGTTCAGTGGCGGAAACTTGTGCTTGTATTTCCCCCACTGCTGTCTGTATGCGATTAATGGTCAGTAACATTAGATCATACGAGCACTTGTTAATGATCCTTTCAAAGTCCTTGCAGTATTCAAGATCTTCTGGAAAAAATTTTGGGCGCAAATGCACCCTAAGGCCCCTCGGGATCCTTTTCACCTTATGGTATTCCGCTAATGTTTTAGCATGTAATTCATATGACGTGAGTCATCTAAGTTCACGTTCCTGAAGTCGCTTCTTAAATTCGCTTGTTGAAATATTCAAAAACTCAGAAGTCGACGTCACCTGTGAAAGAATCCTTTCAGCGTCGGCATTATCAAAGCTTAAAGTCGTAGAAGTAGTAGTCATCTGGAGCGGTGGTCGTGCCCACGATAGTAACACAAAAAAGAAATCAGCTAGCACTCACTCGCATGGGATAGGAAGCAATCTCCACTTGAAATTATTTTAGTGGTAATTGAAGGCAGCCAGCATGTTGACTTTTGATGGGAGTCTGTCAGAAGTTTTGCCTGTGCAAAACTGCTGACAGCAGTAGGTAGGGGCTGGGGAGATCAGTGAAAACACACATTTTGTGCAGCTTTAATTGTCAGCAGTAGTGTGAAAATTATCTAGGTTATTTGGCTCCTGCAAATGCCCTGGAGGCCGAATTTTCTCTGCAGTGGGATGCAACACAACCCCTCCCCTGTTTGGGCACTATATTAGTTGGGAACCATTATTGATGGGGGCACCATGTGGCACTAATTAGCTACATGGTCGCTATCCGTTGGTCACCATTAGTGATGAGGACACCATTTGGCATTAATTACCTAAAGGGGCACTATCTGTTGAGCACCATTATTGATGGGGTGCCATGTGGCACTAATAACCTACAGGGGCATTATCTGTTGGGCACCATTATTGATGGAGGCACCATGTGGCACTAATTAGCTACAGAAGCACTATCTGTTGGGCACTTTTATTGATAGGGGCACCATGTTACACCAATTACCTAGGGGGCACTATCTTTTGGGCACCACTATTGATGGGGCACCATGTGGCTCTAATTATCTACATGGTGATAACCTATTTTCTATTTGTGGCAGTACTTATTACTGGTGGTGGCACCGTCCTCACTATGGTTGCTTCTAGGGATGAGCGAACTTGTGTTTTCAAGTTCGGCGTACAAGGTTGGGGTTATCTAAGAATTCCATAACTTATGGTCTGTGGTAGCGGAATCCATGACGGAATTCTTAGATAACCCAAACCCGAACCATTTACGCCGAACTTGAAAACACAAGTTCGCTCATCCCTAGTTGCCTTCCCTCAGGATCATCCAGGCTATAGACCCGCACGATATGCATCTTGTATACAGCTTCCACCCTGACATGTAAATGTCTCTTTAGAATTCCTAATTTTATTGGCTGCTCATCGGATTGGAACACTCCATGTTTGCACAGATAATGTGTATTTGGTGCTGTTTAATGAGATTAACCTGTCAATTCAAATACAAGGGAGCTGTGAGACTCAGGCAGCAAGCGGGATTTTATGACACCAACATCTAATGCACATAGACAGTTGCCATTTCCAGGCTGACACTGCGGTAGCTGCTCTCGGTATTTGCATATATTATACCTTTAATAAATGTCTGGGTCACTGCTGTAAATATGTTGCCTTCTCAAACACAAAGAGAACAAGATAAATGATGCTTGGTTTCCATACAATTATTTGTAATGGGCTACACGACGCCATTTACCATCTTCTAAATTGCTGTCTCATGTACCAATATGATGCATTCATGTTAAAGCTCATGCTATCTACAGGTAGTCAGACACGTCTCCGTTATATTAGGAGAGTTTCTCGATTTTCATGGCAGTGCATTAATAGACAGATGACTAATCCTTAAAGTGAACCTTCAGTGTAATACTTTTTCTTTTCAGAAACCAAAGAATGTGCTGATGCCTTTAAAATCATCTATATTTTTTAACTTTGAACTTTTTTAAATTAAAAATTATTTTTTTAAACCATTTACAAAGGGACTTTAATATGATATATTTTGATTGCTTTTATAATACATTGTACTGCTTATGCAGTACAATGTATTATACTGTCAGTCCTATACTGACAGACACCAGCAGATTGTGCCAGTCACGTACAGCTTGCTAGGCATATCAGCACCCCACATTTTCTTTCACAGGATGCCGATGGGAGACAGAGGGAAGTTTCTCCTCTAAGCCACTTAGGAGCCATGTTTGCTATTGACTGTGGTATCTAAGGTATTAAACAGCCTGGATTGATATGTCTGATATTCCAGACTACTAAAGCAGGAGCTGGGCTCTCATGTGAGAGCCAAGCCCCAGCTATTGCCGGCAAAGCCTCTCCTCCCAGATACTAGGGGGCATACACTCCCTCCAGCTCTTAAAGGACTAGTGCACCCACACCCTAATATTCACCAATCAGTGGCTGGCAAACCTGGCAAACTTCAAGCACTTTCTTCAGTGGCAAGGTGCTTGAGCAATAAGTTAGCTAACTTGCTAGTTTCTGCTAAGGTGTGTTGTACTCGTTTGTCTGCCCATATACCGACTTCTGCCTGTTTTTTGGATATATTAGCCTCCACTGCCTGACCTCAGTGTTGACCCTCCCTTCACTTCCTGACCTGACCTCGGACTGTTTATCAGATTCAAAGAGATTGTAGTGGTCCAGCATCTGATAGGTTAAACCATAAATTTGAATTCATATTAAAAACTCCTTGGCGTTCCCCGGCTGACGTGTTTCGTGCACTTAGTGCTTACTCATAGTATGCTATGTGCGCAAAATGCTTTAGCTGGGGAACGCCAAGGAGTTTTAACATCTATTAAACCTATCGGGTGCTGTGCTACTATAATCTCTTTTAAGATACTCTATAAGGGATTAGGGTTCAGCAAATCGCCAACGAGCAAAGTTCGCCACAAAACAACCGCCGGGCGAACCGCAAGGCCATCTCTACATATACAGTCCTGATCAAAAGTTTAAGACCACTTGAAAAATGGCAAAATATCATATTTTACATTGTTGGATCTTAACAAGGTTCCAAGTAGAGCTTCAACATGCAACAAGAAGAAATGAGAGTGAGACAAAACATTTTTTGAGCATTCAATTAATTGAAAATAACGATTAAACTGAAACTGTCACGGATGTTGTAGGGGAGAACACCAAAAGACAACAAGAAGGAAGGGAAAAGACACTAGGCCTCACCGCTAGGGAAGGAAAAGGCTCACCACCTATAAAACCCTGCTCCTGGCCCTAACTCCTGTCCGTATGGGCAGCTCTCGATGGTAGAGATGTCCATACACAGGAACCTAGAAAACCCTGGTGGCCCTCGGATGCCCTAATGTTAATGACAGGGCAGAGACTACCTGCTCCTTCCCTGGTGAAGAAACCAGCGTCTCACTGAGGCCTAGTAAACAACAAAGGTGGGGGTGAATACAAAATACAACAAACGGAACACTTAACTTCTGAGGCTGATGGATGATGGATGAACAGGACTTCAACTAGAAGCTCTTCCAAAAACCAAATGAAGCTATCCAGAGCAAGGAGTGATGGGTAGAGTCAGAATAAATAGGGGGAGGTAAAGGTCACATGATCCACACCTGGACAGGAGGTGTGGACATACAAACAACACACAGACAAAGTGAAACCAAAACCAAAAGAGGCTGTCAGATCACTAATATGCAGATAATCTTTCAGACCTTCTAAAACCTGTCACCGGTGTGACAGAAACAGGCTGTTTTTCCGCTTATCCAAATTTTAGGAACACATGCCTTTAAAAGGCCAAATCTGTGCAAAGATGTGGATTCATTGTCATTTTCTGTCAGGTAGTACACATTGTGATGGCAAAGGCAAAAAAACTCTCCCTTTTTGAACGTGGTCGGGTTGTTGAACTGCATAAGCAGGGTCTCTCACAGCGCGCCATCGCTGCTGAGGTGGGACGCAGTAAGACAGTCATTTGGAATTTCTTAAATGATCCTGAGGGTTATGGAACAAAAAAGTAAAGTGGAAGATCCAATTGGCTGTCCGTCAAGACACTGGACGATCCTCGACCCAAATTAAGGCCCTTACTGGTGCTGACTGCAGCCCCATAACAATCAGACGGCATCTGAGACTAAAGGGCTTCAAAAATAAAAAACGTCTTCAAAGACCTCATCTCCTTGAACGCCACAGAACTGCTTGTTTGGACTTTGCAAGAGAGCACCAAACATGGGACATTCAAAGGTGGAAGAAAGTTTTATTCTCTGATAAGAAAAAATTTAACCTTGATGGTCCTGATGGTTTCCAACATTACTGGCATGACAAGCAGATCCTACCTGGGATGTTTTCTACGCGCCACAGTAGAGGGGGCGCCATAATGGTCTAGGGTGCTTTTTCCTTCAGTGGAACAATGGAGCTTCAGGAAGTGCAGGGGCGTCAAACGGCCGCTGGCTATGTCCAGATGTTGCAAAGAGCATTCCTCATGACTGAGGGCCCTCGTCTGTGTGGTAACGACTGGGTTTATCAACAGGACAACGCTACAGTACACAATGCCCGCAGGACAAGGGACTTCTTCTAGGAGAATAACATCACTCTTTTGGCCCATCCTGCGTGTTCCCCTGATCTAAATCCAATTGAGAACCTTTGGGGATGGATGGAAAGGGAAGTTTACAAAAATGGACAACAGTTCTAGACAGTAGATGGCCTTCGTGCTGCCGTCTTCACCACTTGGAGAAATGTTCCCACTCACCTCATGGAAACACTTGCATCAAGCATGCCGAAACAAATTTTTAAAGTGATAAACAATAACGGCGGAGCTACTCATTACTGAGTTCATGTTTGGAAGTTGGATTTCTGTTTTGGGGGGGTTTAGTTTTTTTTTGGAGGTGTGGTCCTAAACTTTTGATCAGCTGAAAAACAGCCTGTTTCAGTTTATTCGTTGTTATCATTAAATTGAATGCTCAAAAAAAAATTTCTCTCACTCCCATTGCTTCTTGTTGCATGTTGAAGCTCTACTTGGAACCTTGTTAAGATCCAGCCATGCTAAATATGATTTTTTTGCCATTTTTCAAGTGGTCTTAAACTTTTGATCAGGACTGTATGTTTTCAATGTGGAGATGGGAGAAAGCCAATGCCAGATAGCTCTGTCCTCCAGATACTTCTGTTCCCTCCAATTTCCTCTGTCCTTTCCAGTCACCTGTATCCCCACCAAACTCCTCCGTCCTCGCCAGACACCTCTTTCCCTCCAGACACCTCTGTCTCCTCCAAAAACATCTCTTCCTTCCAAACACCGCTGTCCACTTTAAACACCTCTGTCCTCTCCAGCCACCTATGTCCTTGCCAGAAATTTCTGGCAGTGACTTCTCTTGGAAGAATAGAAAGGATATTGAAATTCAGGATTGCAGACTCTTTTCTCTCCCCATTATTATCTGTTGGGGGAGAGTCAGTAGTTCCACCAACATATTAGATAGCCAACTGGCCCCACCGAAAATGGCTTTTAATAAATTGAGGAAATAGCTTCCGGCTCTTCCCAGGATTTTCAATGACCTTTATTTTATTAATTGACACATTTAGTTTGCAATATGACATATTTAGACCTTATGTTTGCTTTCTAATATTACCCATGTCCTTAAGAACACTCCCCCAGATTCCATTGCAGGTAGAAAAAGGTGGATCGTAGACAAACACTCAAATGTAATTTGAAGTGAGTCTATTTCATATCACAGCTGAGCTCTGTCATGCTGCAAAGTAAAATAAATTCACTACAAATTGCATCTGTCTGCTGTTCTCCCAGCCTTATTGTGGGACTTTTCTTATCACTAGTTGACTGAGGCTTAAATATTTATAAATTTAAAGCTTTTTTAAATGGTAGTATCTGGTATTTTTGATAAGATATATGTAACTTCAGTTTCTGTATCACATGGCAGAAATGTAATTTTGTTATTTATATGCTTTTTGGAATTTCATTGTGTTTTTTTTTAGTTATTTATTTTTCTGCTAGATATAGCAACAAATTCCAGTCATATACCATAGAAAACTGTACAATAGGATCAATATTCTTGTACATAGGAGCAGTATTATAGTAGTTATATTCTTGTATATAGGAGCAGTATTATAGTAGTTATATTCTTGTACATAGGAGCAGTATTATAGTAGTTATATTCTTGTACATAGGAGGTAGTATTATAGTAGTTATATTCTTGTACATAGGAGCAGTATTACAGTAGTTATATTCTTGTACATAGGAGGCAGTATTATAGTAGTTATATTCTTGTATATAGGAGCAGTATTATAGTAGTTATATTCTTGTACATAGGAGCAGTATTATAGTAGTTATATTCTTGTACATAGGGGGCAGTATTATAGTAGTTATACTCTTGTACATAGGAGCAGTATTATAGTAGTTATATTCTTGTACATAGGAGCAGTATTATAGTAGTTATATTCTTGTACATAGGAGCAGTATTATAGTAGTTATATTCTTGTACATAGGAGCAGTATTAAAGTAGTTATATTCTTGTACATAGGAGCAGTATTATAGTAGTTATATTCTTGTACATAGGGGCAGTATTATAGTAGTTATATTCCTGTACATAGCAGCAGTATTATAGTAGTTATATTCTTGTACATAGGAGCAGTATTATAGTAGTTATATTCTTGTACATAGGAGCAGTATTATAGTAGTTATATTCTTGTACATAGGAGCAGTATTATAGTAGTTATATTCTTGTACATAGAAGCAGTATTATAGTAGTTATTAGTGTTGTAAAATAATCAGCAGGCACTCACCATCTGAACTTCACATATATAACACATTTAATAAAATTATTGATTAGATAAAATATTATGGATAATACTGTAATATATCTTAAAACTTTACTCTACATACAATATATAAAATATATAAAATGATGACCATATAATCAATTACAAATGGATAAGAATATCAGATGTTATGAAGAATCGAATAAAAAATCAAATAAAAAATCTCGCATGGGATAAAAATCGGATAAATATCGCATGGGATTATTTTGATGGGATTTTCTCGAATATTATTCGAATAAAATTTCAAGTATCCATTAATCATCCAAGGTATATTTGTCTATATGTCCTTGTTAAGGATTCCTAATGAGTCAATACAAAGTTCCTTACAGAAAGTACGTGATTGCAATGTATAGTAGACCAAATTTCAATCAGTCTTTTGACGCTGATATCTTTAATTTATGCACTGAAGTGTCTGTTATTTTTAATTAGGACACCAAGGCTGTGCAGTTGTATCAATGGGTAACTTTCGAATTAATAATATGATTTGTCTTGCATAAGATCAAATAGTCAATTGTTCGTATAAAATTCAATAGCGCTTACTGTAGAGGCGTCCCACTCACAGTTCAGCTATTCACCCAAACCCAGAACTTTTGTCTTTTCTTTTCGTATAGTGTGGTTATGGCGCTCAGCTGTCGGCGTCCCACGTGGTTATATTCAGATACGTGTTGTTGGTCTATGAATAGATAGCTAGAGAAAACACGAAGTTGTGGAAATTGTCTTGAATGATTCCAGCTTTTTCGAATATAGACTTCTTGATCCTGCAGGATATATTTATTTGGTAGTTTGGTTCTTTTAGTCCGCCAGACGCGTTTCGAGGTGACCTCACCTCTTCCCCAGTTATTAGTGTTGATCGAACTCCAAAGTGCTCGGGTGTTCGGGTGCTCGGGACGAACACCTCGGGATGCTCAGGTGCTCTACCGAGCACCCGAGAACAATGGAAATCAATGGGAGAACCCGAGCATTAAATCAGGCATCCCCAGCTCTGAAGAGGGGAGGGTGCCTGGTTCATAGGAAAAGCGTTGGTCAGGACACGGGTGATGTTACGGGTCCCATGCACGGCACACCTGGAAAAATAGTGGTGGCTGGGGACTGCGTAACGAGTGATGGCCGCAGACATCAGGCTGCTGAAGGCCTTAGTGTCCACAAGCCTAAATGGCAATATTTCCAGGGCCAGTAATTTTGAAAGTTGTACATTTAGTGCTATGGCTTGTGGGTAGGTGGCTGGGTATTTGCGCTTGCGTTCAAATTCCTGGGGTAAGGACATTTGTACACTGCGCTAGGACACGGAAGTGGATTTGGTCGCTGATGGTGCTTGGGAAGGTCCAGGTGCAGGGCGGGAGGCATCCGGGCCTGCGCCTTCGACAGGGGATTGGCCAGCACGTAACACAGGGGAAGAGGAGGCAGAGGTGTGACCCGCAGACACAGATTGTGGACCCAGGCGTTTGGCCCACCTATTAAGGTGCTTTGATGCCATGTGGTGGATCATGCTGGTGGTTGCTTAGGGTCACGCTCATGCTCATTTTTGTATGGCACAGGTTGCAAATTGCAATTCTTTTGTCATCCGCACTTTCCTCAAAAAAGCGCCAGACTGCGGAACATCTACACCTTGGCAAAGGGAGATTTCCGCAAGGGTGTGCTTCGGGGAACAGTTGCAGGCCTGTTTGGTATGCCCCGCCTTCTGCCTTTTGCCACCCCACAGCCTCTTACAGCCTGTTGCGGTGCAGCAGATCCCTTCCCCTCTGTACTGCTATCCTCGCTTGGCTTTCCACCTTCCCAGGTTGAGTCAGTGATTTCATCGTCCACCACCTCCTCTTCCACTTCCTCACTCTGCTCATCCTCCTGATTTGTTGACCTATCCACTACCTCAGTGATTGACAACTGTGTATCATCCTCTTCATCAAACTCTTGAGACAGTAATTGCCTTTGAGTTATTGGCAACTGTGTCTCATCATCATCCACCTCATTAAACAGTAGTTGCCGTTCCCCACCGTCATCTTCTTGTGATTGTGGATGCTCAAGAGTTTTGGAATCAGGGCACAAGATCTGTCCCTCTTCAAGCGTGTCACACGTACAGTAGCGTAGGAATTGTAAGTGTAAGCGCAAAAAAATAAAAAAAGGTATTTGGGATGTGGAAACGTCACACAGAAGATATATCGCAGATAATGTCGCTGATGTCAGCAGCGGCTAATAAAAAATTACAGGGATTGTCACACGTATTTTGGATGTGGAAATGTTGCAAAGGAGATGTACCCCATGTAATGTCACTGTCCGCAGTGGACACCGTCTACGGAAAAAGTACACTGTATTTCACAGATATTTTTGGGATGCGCACACGTTACACAGGAGAAATACCTCAGATAATGTCGCTGATGTCAGCAGCGGCAACTATAAAATTACAGGGAATGTCACAGGTATTTTGGATGTGGAAATGTTACACAGGAGATGTACCCCAGGTAATGTTGCTGTCTGCAGCGGACACAGTCTACAGAAAAAGTACTATGGATGTCACAGATATTTTTGGGATGCGCACACCAGTGGTGTGCCTGGGGTGTTTGACACCCGGGGCGGGTCCTTTCTCTGGCATCCCCCCCTCCCAATACTTGACCACATACCTCTTAAATCCAGGGACATCTGTCATGTAGACCTTCTCTTTCCTCTTCTCCTCCGTTAGACGGCCATGACAAATTCTTTCAGCTGCATCTCGTTTCTACAGAGTTTGTAACACAGACACGTTAGATTTCTAAATTTTTTCATCAACCCCCCCATCCTGGTGTCCCCACCGTGTCATCCTGCTGCCACCCCCAATATGGTGCCTGTTGTGATCCCCAATGTCCCATGTATGATACTGCTGAAAAAATTGTGACCCCAGTAGACATAATTGGAGTAATTTATCAAACTTGTGTAAAGTAGAACTGGATTTCCAAAAGAGCTGTCAGAAATGAAAGGTTGAATCTGATTGGCTGCTATGGGCAACTAAGCCAGTTCTACTTTACACCAGTTTGGTAAATTAGCCCAAAGGTCCCTATAGTGTCCACAGCAGCTATAATGTCCCCTAGAGTGCCCCCAGTAATAATAACACCCTATATTGTGCTCCAGGCAATAAGCCATGCTCCGGGATTTCACTACCGCATAGGCCTTAATCTGTATTGATGAAAGCGCTCATTGATTCTGGGCCTGGCACCCCCGTGAGAGCTGGCACCTGGGGCGGACCGCCCCCTCCCCCGACCCCTCTTGGGCACGTCACTGGTGCACACGTTACACAGGAGAAATACCGCAGATAATGTCACTGATGTCAACAGCGGCTAATATAAAATTACAGGCAATGTCACAAGTATTTTGGATGTGGAAACGTTACACAGAAGATGTACCCCAGGAAATGTAACTATCCGCAGAGGACACCGTCTACGGAAAAAGTACACTGGATGTCACAGATATTTTTAGGCTGTGCACACGTTACACAAACGTGCAGGGAGGAAACTCGGCATGTGCTGAGCATGCTTGATCAACACTAGTAGTTATATTCTTGTACATAGGAGGCAGTATTATAGTAGTTATATTATTGCACATAGGAGCAGTATTATAGTAGTTATATTCTTGTATATAGGAGCAGTATTATAGTAGTTATATTCTTGTGCATAGGAGCAGTATTATAGTAGTTATATTATTGTACATAGGAGCAGTATTATAGTAGTTATATTCTTGTACATAGAAGCAGTATTATAGTAGTTATATTCTTGTACATAGGAGCAGTATTATAGTAGTTATATTCTTGTACATAGGAGCAGTATTATAGTAGTTATATTCTTGTACATAGGAGCAGTATTATAGTAGTTATATTCTTGTACATAGAAGCAGTATTATAGTAGTTATATTCTTGTACATAGGAGCAGTATTATAGTAGTTATATTATTGTACATAGGAGCTGTATTATAGTAGTTATATTCTTGTACATAGGAGCAGTATTATAGTAGTTATATTCTTGTACATAGAAGCAGTATTATAGTAGTTATATTCTTGTACATAGGAGCAGTATTATAGTAGTTATATTATTGTACATAGGAGCTGTATTATAGTAGTTATATTCTTGTAGATAGGGGCAGTATTATAGTAGTTATATTCTTGTACATAGGAGGTAGTATCATAGTAGTTATATTCTTGTATATAGGAGCAGTATTATAGTAGTTATATTCTTGTACATAGGAGCAGTATTATAGTAGTTATATTCTTGTACATAGGAGGCGGTATTATAGTAGTTATATTCTTGCACATAGGAGCAGTATTATAGTAGTTATATTCTTGTACATAGGAGGCAGTATTATAGTAGTTATATACTTGTACATAGGAGACAGTATTATAGTAGTTATATTCTTGTACATAGGAGCAGTATTATAGTAGTTATATTCTTGTACATAGGAGGCAGTATTATAGTAGTTATATTCTTGTACATAGGAGACAGTATTATAGTAGTTATATTATTGTACATAGGAGCTGTATTATAGTAGTTATATTCTTGTAGATAGGAGCAGTATTATAGTAGTTATATTCTTGTACATAGGGGCAGTATTATAGTAGTTATATTCTTGTACATAGGAGGTAGTATTATAGTAGTTATATTCTTGTATATAGGAGCAGTATTATAGTAGTTATATTCTTGTACATAGGAGCAGTATTATAGTAGTTATATTCTTGTACATAGGAGGCGGTATTATAGTAGTTATATTCTTGCACATAGGAGCAGTATTATAGTAGTTATATTCTTGTACATAGGAGGCAGTATTATAGTAGTTATATTCTTGTACATAGGAGACAGTATTATAGTAGTTATATTCTTGTACATAGGAGCAGTATTATAGTAGTTATATTCTTGTACACAGGGTGCAGTGTTATAGTAGTTTTATTATCGTAATATATGATAGTTTTATGGTAATGTTATTCTTGTAAATATGTGGCATTGTTATAGTAGCTATTATCTTGTTTATTTTTATATCACTGACAGTAACTACATTTCATGGTAATTTGAATATGACAGGAAAATATATGCTTGTGACTCCAATCGTTTGTAAAAAAAAGAATCCTTAAGTGACCTTTTTTTTCTTTGGGATTTTCTGCACAGTGATGCAGTAACAAAAAAAATTTCAAACCTGGTTTTGTAATATAATAACTTCTATTGTGAAAAGTGGTGAATACATTTTGTACACGAGGAAGGCATGTTCTGCAAAGTCCTTGGGTCTATAAAAAGATTTGTTTTACTTAGCTGGTTAAAAAAGATGGAAAAGAACATCTTGATGACCTTATTTACATATTCAGGGCCCACTTCCTCAGCCTCATTAGCAATCACTTCAATATGTTCTAATGAAATTACAGCATGTGGCTTTTTGATAGGGGTTTGGGAGGGACTCTATCCCAGTACATATATATTAGGCCTCATGCACACGAACGTATGTCCGTTCCATTTTTTTTTGCGAATAGGATGCGGACCCATTCATTTCAATGGGTCCGCAAAAAATGGACAGCACACGGTGTTGTTCACATCAGTATGTCTGTTCTGTAGCCCCGCAAAAAAAAAATAGAACATGTCCTATTCTTGTTCGTTTTGCGGACAAGAATAGGCATTGTTACAATGGATCCACACAAAAAAACAGATGGCATACGGATGTCATCCATTTTTTTTTGTGGATCCGCAATTTGCGGACCGCACAATACGGTTGTGTGCAAGTAGCCTTAACCCCTTAGGGACAGATGACGTACCGGTACGGCATGGTTCCCGAGTCCTTAAGGACCCATGACGTACCGGTACGTCATGTATAGTTCCGATCACCGCCACCCGGCACCTTTGCTAAATGCGCGGGGGGTCCCGTCACCCCCCCCCTATGTCGGCGATCGCCGCAAACCGCAGGTCAATTCAGACCTGCGGTTTGCGGCTTTTATCTGGTGCGGCGGCGGCGGTGGTGCCATCGGGTCCCCATGCGGCTGTGGGGGGACCCGATGGCATGGAAGGCAGCGTGATGCCTAAGGAAGGCATCGCGCTGCCTTCCGGTGAAGAGCCTGTGAGATCCAGCCCTCTGGATCTCACAGGTCGGAAGCTGTATGAGTAATACACACAGTATTACTCATACAGCCAATACATTCCAATACAGAAGTATTGGAATGCATTGTAAAGGATTAGACCCCCAAAGGTTCAAGTCCCAAAGTGGGACAAAAAATTGTGAAAAAAAAAGTTTAAAAAATAACGTTTTCCCCCCAAAAAATTAAAAGTTTCAAGTAAAAATAAACAAAAAAGTCATTTTCCCCAAATAAAGTTAAAAAGAATTGGTAAAAAGTAGGGGGGAAAAAAAAGTATGCATATTAGGTATCGCCGCGTCCGTATCGACCGGCTATATAAACCTATCACATGATCTAACCTCTCAGATGAACACCGTAAAAAATAAAAACTGTGCTAAATAAACAATTTTTTGTCACCTTCCATCACAAAAAGTACAACAGCAAGCAATCAAAAAGTCATATGCACCCCAAAATAGTGCCAATCAAACCGTCATCTCATCCTGCAAAAAATGAGACCCTACCTAAGATAATCGCCCCCAAAAACTGAAAAAACTCTGGCTCTTAGAATATGGAGACACTAAAACATGATTTTTTTTTTGTTTCAAAAATGATATTATTGTGTAAAACTTACATAAATAAAAAAAAAGTATACATATTAGGTATTGCCGTGTCCGTATTGACCGGCTCTATAAAAATATCACATGACCTAACCCCTCAGACTAACACCGTAAAAAATGTAAAATAAAAACTGTGCTAAATAAACCATTTTTTGTCACCTTACATCACAAAAAGTGTAATAGCAAGTGATCAAAAAGTCACACGCACCCCAAAATAGTGCCAATAAAACTGTCATCTCATCCCGCAAAAATATTACCCTACTCAAGGTAATCGCCCAAAAACTGAAAAAATTATGGCTCTCAGACTATGGAAACACTAAAACATGATTTTTTTTGCTTCAAAAAAGAAATCATTGTGTAAAACTTACATAAATAAAAAAAAGTATACATATTAGGTATCGCCGCATCCATGACAACCTGATCTATAAAAAATACCACATAATCTAACCTGTCAGATGAATGTTGTAAATAAAAAATAAAAATGGTGCCAAAACAGCTATTTCTTGTTATCTTGCCTCACAAAAAGTTAAATATAGAACAACCAAAAATCAGATGTACCCTAAACTAGTACCAACAATACTGCCACCCTATCCCATAGTTTCTAAAATGGGGTCACTTTTATGGAGTTTCTACTCTAGGGGTGCATCAAATGAGACATGGTGTAAAAAAAAACAGTCCAGCAAAATCTGCCTTCCAAAAACCGTATGGCATTCCTTCCCTTCTGTGCCCTGCCGTGTGCCCGTACAGCTGTTTACGACCACATATGGGGTGTTTCTGTAAATTACAGAATCAGGGCCATAAATATTGCGTTTGGTTTGACTGTTAACCCTTGCTTTGTAACTGGAAAAAAATTATTAAAATGGAAAATCTGCCAAAAAAGTAAAATTTGGAAATTGTATCTCTATTTTCCATTAATTCTTGTGGAACACCTAAAGGGTTAACAAAGTTTGTAAAATCAGTTTTGAATACCTTGAGGGGTGTAGTTTATAGAATCTGGTCATTTTTGGGTGGTTTCTATTATGTAAGCCTCGCAAAGGGACTTCAGACCTGAACTGGTCCCTAAAAATTGGGTTTTTGAAAATTTCAGAAAAATTTCAAGATTTGCTTCTAAACTTCTAAGCCTTGTAACATCCCCAAAAAATAAAATATAATTCCCAAAATGATCCAAACATGAAGTAGACATATGGGGAATGTAAAGTAATAACTATTTTTGGAGGTATTACTATGTATTATAGAAGTAGAGAAATTGAAACTTGGAAAATTGCAATTTTTAAAAAAATTTGGGTAAATTTGGTATTTTTTTATAAATAAAAATGAAAAAAAAATTTACTTCATTTTACCAGTGTCATGAAGTACAATATGTGACAAAAAAACAATCTCAGAATGGCCTGGATAAGGCAAAGCGTTTTAAAGTTATCAGCACTTAAATTGACACTGGTCAGATTTGCAAAAAATGGCCAAGTCCTTAAGGGGTTAAATAAGCTGTTTTCCAGTTCTTTGATAGGAATTGAACTCAAGACCTTCCTTATAGCAGGCAGCAATATTACCATTACACTATAGACCTGCACTGGTATTTATACAGGATTTTTTGTGCCTAAAATGCTGCTTAATAATATTATTGTTTTATTGTTAAGCATAATATTAAAGAGTATAAATAGAATTACTAAAATTAAAGGAAAAAAGCACCAATTATATTTACAGTGTTTTCTATCACCATTAATAATTTGTTCACTATATTGTACAAGTTATTCTGTATCCAGGAATACCAAATACTGTTTTGTAATATTGAATGGTAACTATGTTCCAAAATGTATTTATTGTAAGGTCAGACACACAGGAGCGAGTAGAATTTGAGAAACTTGTAGTGTGTGTCCACATACCTTGTAGAGTGGTAAACTTTAATAATAATGAGTGGCCACTAGAGGTGTTCCTTGGCAGTAATGTAAATACTGCTTTTTTTTTTTTTAAAGGCAGTGTTTATTTACATTAAAAAGCTTGCAGAGACATGCTATAGACACCAGAACTACTACGTTTTGCTGTTGTGGTTGTGGTGACTATAGTGTCCCTTAATATAGAGGGGGGGGGGGGAGAATCAGCACAAAAGTATCAAATAAAATGGCTGTATCATTATTCTAAAAATTTTAAAAAGCACAAATATATAGTATTTTGCAGATTACTTTTTTTTTTTTACAATGTGCAGATAGTACTGTACTACTAACCCCTCTATCCACCCCTACATACAGGGTAATACAGCGCCACATACCTCTTACATCCAGTGACGTCTCTTTGATGTAGATGTTCTCTTTCCTCATCTTCTCCTTTCAGACCTTCAGACCAGACCACCATTTTCAGCCATTTCTCGTCTCTGCAGTTTGACAAACAAGATCTTAGTTTACTACTTTTCCATCATCCTCCCATCTTCTGGAAAAATCATCCTACCACCCCCAATACTGTGCCGCTGTGCTCCCCAATACTATACTGCAAAAACAGATAAATCCCCTGATAATAGTAGTACCATGCAGATAGTGCCCCCTTCAATAATTATTGGCACACAGTGCCCTAAAATAACTGCGCCCAGCAAATAGTGCCCCTGAATCTAATAGTGTAAACATAACGTCCTCCAAAAATGATTGTGGTAAGCTGATACTGTGCCAAGGTGCCCCCACAGTAATAGTGCTCCCAAAAGTCCCACCAATAGGAATAATTCTCTGCTAGAGCACACATGGTAGTAATAGTGCTCTTACAGTGCCCCCAACATGTCCCCACTGTGCTCCAGAAGTAATAATGCTCCCATAGTGCCCATGCTAGTAATCATGTTCTCATAGACCCCCAGTAATAATAAAGCCCATCATAAAGCCCCCCAGTAGTAATAATTCTCTTTATAATGTGCCAGTGCAAAAGATACCCCCTTTTAATGCCCACAGTTGAGCTAATGTCCCCATAGTGCCCCCAAAATGTGCCAGTGTAAACTACCACTATATAGTGCCCCAGTAAATTCCCCATAGTGCTCCTCTCCCCCCTTCTACCTAGTGCCCCCATAATGTACCAGTATAAAAGGCCCCATATATAGTGCCCCAGTAGATGCCCTCAGTGTCCCCCATAATTTGCAAGAATAAAATACCCCTTCTTAGTGCCCCCATAGATGAGCCCATAGTACTCCTCTCTACCTTCCCCATAGTACCCACCATAATGTGCCCCAGTATAAAATATCCCTATGCAGAGCCCCCCATATAAAATACCCCTAATTTGTGGCCTCAGTAGAAGCCCCCATAGTGTTCCTCTCCCCCTTCCCCCATATAAAATACCCCTTCTTTGTGGCCTCAGTAGATTCCCCCATAGTGCCAACCAATAAGATGCCAGTAAAAAGTGCCACCAATAATGTGCCAGTAAGAAGTACTCTCAAAGATTCCCCCACAGTGCCCCCAAATAGTGTGCCCTCGTAGATTCCCCCACAGTGCCCCCTAATAGTGTGCCCCCATAGATACTCCCCAATAATGTGCCAGTAACAAGTGCCCCAATAGATGCCCCCCAATCATGTGCCAGTAACAAGTTCCCCCATAGATGCCCCCCAATCATGTGCCAGTAACAAGTGCCTGCATAGATGCCCCCCAATCATGTGCCAGTAACAAGTGCCCCCATAGATGCCCCCCAATCATGTGCCAGTAACAGGTGCCCCCATAGATGCCCCCCAATCATGTGCCAGTAACAGGTGCCCCCAATTGATGCCCCCCAATCATGTTCCAGTAACAGGTGCCACCATAGATGCCCCCCAATCATGTGCTAGTAGTAGTACCATATAAAAAATAAACACTTACACTTACCTCCTTCAGGCTGGCAGCGATGCGATGCAGGCCTCTTCCGGCCTGTGTTCTGCACTGTACGGCTCAGGCGGCGCGATGACGTTATTGCGCCGTCTGCACCGGCCTCTGATAGGCTGCAGGCCTAGTGCCTGCAGCCTATTAGAGGAACGGGGAAGGAGACGCCTCTCCCTCCCCTGCCACGTCCTGAGGACGGCGATACAGATGACTATGGAGATGAGCACTTCCACAATGGAACCGCTCATCTCCCTGTGCCCTGCTGCCGCCCCCCACGTCACCAGTGGCCATCTGGGCTCAAGAGGCAGCTGCCTTGAGCCCCCCAGGAGCATCTGGGCCCGGGGCAGCTGCCCCTTTTGCCCCGCGTTAAAAACAGCCCTGAATACATTCCAGTAGTCTCAGGGTCGCAAAGCTTTATAAATCATTATAATGCTGTGCAATCATTTCAGAGGAGAATAGGTCAGAACAGGACCTCACACTAACTCACGCTTCGAGTTTCTCGCATTGAACTTGCTCATGTCTGCCTGGCCTAATGGTTTTATTCAGTTATTATTAGCTTTTTTGTAACAAAAACCCCTTGATGACTTGCCCAATTTTTGCTTTTCCTTTTTTGCTTTTTACTCCCTAACTTCCTGGAGCCATAACATTTGAACTTTTCCATTCATGTAGCCATATGAGGACTTGTTTTTTGCAAGACAAAATGTACTTTCTACCATAGCACCATGTTATATGGCATACGATGTAGTGGCTGGATATAAATTCCACATGGGGTGGAATCGGAAAAAAAAAAACACAATTCCGACATACTTTTATGTGTCTGGTTTTTTGCGATGTTCTATTGCCATCAAAATGATGTATTACCTTTATTCTCTGTGTCAGCACGATTACAATTATACCATATTCATATAAATTTTCTTGTGCTTTAAAACTTTTTTAAAAAAGCAAAAAAATTAATATTTTTTTCTTTTCATTGCCATATTCTAAAACCCGGATCGATGGTGCTGGAGTAGCAGAGCCAGAGGAACAGTGTAGCAAAGCTGAAGGACCAGTGCTGCAGGGCTGGAAGGCTGGTGTTGCAGAGCTGGACGGCCAATGTAGCAGAGATGGTGACTTGGTATGGCAGAGCTTTAGGCCCCATGCCATAGAGCTAGACTTAGGCCTAATGTAACAGAGTTCAGCTTAGGGCTAATGTAGCTGAGACGGTGACTTGTTACAGCAGAGCTGTAGGCTCCATGCTGTAGAGCTAGACTTAGGCCAAATGTAGCAGAGTTCAGCTGAGGATGGTGTAACAGAGTTGAGCTGAAGGCCGATAAAGAAAAATGTAACCGAAGTATAAGAGCTGATCTAAAGGCTGGTTAGCACAGTTGGACCAGAGGCTGATGTAGCAGAGTTAAATTGATGACAGGACAGCAGTACTTTTTGGCCTGCGTGTAGGGTTGCAAACAACAAACCTGGATAATCAGGCTGCGCCTGGTTTAAATATGAAAGAAGAATAGAAGAAAATAGATAGCCAGCCAGATGTGTGGAGCAAGGCAGCGCACGGTGCTGCATCTGGGACAGGTGAGTAACAAATGGAGATTAATTGGATGAAACAGATCTGATGACACATTTTACGTGATAGTAATTACAGTGTGTGGAGATTTACATTTTGACATAAACTGAAATAGCGAAGAGTTGCTTTCCATGGAAGCAGGTGGAATAATAATTCATGTTTATCCTCCTCAAACCCTCTTAAACTAACAGCAAACGGCGTAGAACGTTCTGCGCCTCCGCTCATCCCGATCTCCGAGAGTAGAGGAAAATGGTTTTTAGTTTTTAGTTAGAGCCCTAGAGAGGGATTTTGTTTACCAACCAATTCCAAATTCAGAAAAATTGATTTGAATCATTATATTTAAAACCGCGGGTGAAAGATCTGAAGAAACAAAACAAAACAAAAAAAACATCCAATCTTTTCCGTCTTTCGGAGGAAATGTCAATAACGTTTTTCCACATTTTTAATTGGTCTTGTAAGCGTATAGTTCATGTCAAGATGTCAGGGCGATGGAAGCTCAAACCTCTGTATTGTCTCAAGACAGGCTCTCCGGATTGTCTAGTGGAAGAATATCTAAAACCACCTGAAATTAACTCATTTCATAATAAAAAACTAAACTTGAGTCGAAGAAACTTTTACGGTTTTTGAAAGATTCACGAAAAATATTTATATGATGATCATTTGTATTGGATTAGTAGCTTTTCCTAACTTTGTTGACTTTACTTTTAGAATTTCTAGTTGCTTGGCTGATTTTTAGCTTTACTGCATTAATCCATAACTATGGTCAAGGACTCTAGTATCACTACAATGTCTGTTGTTGTATCTGGGAGTCTAAAATCCACTTCCTGTTTCATTATCTTCAGCTCATCCGTAAAAAGATTTTCCAAGTCTTTTCTACTGAAAAACTATCCTCTGAATAGGTCATCAGTATCTGATCGGTGGGAATCCAACACCCAGAACCCCTGCCGATTAGCTTTTTGAAAAGGCATTTTTACTCGCAGTAGTGACACTACTTTTTCTCTGCTCACTAAACACAGGGCCATCAATTTGGTTTTGCAGCTCAGCCCCATCCACTTCAGTGGGGCCGAGCTGCACCTAGGCCATGTGACCGATGAACGTGATGTCACATGGCCAAGGCAAATCTGCAAGAAGGCTGAGACGCTACTGTGAGCTCGGTGCCTTCTTAAGCAGCTGACTGACGGGGTCCCGGGTGTCGGACCCCAACCAATCAGATATTGATGACTTATCCAGTGGACAGGACATCAGTAGAAAACTCTTCGAAAAACCCTTTTAACTACTAATTACGTTAATTTTTGGGATAAAGAATTAAAAATAAGAGCTAACCCTTGACTATGTTTTACACTGAAGCTCTACTTCTTCTGATTGGCTTCTTTGTGTTAGCTCAGCAGAGAGTAGAGAGAGAGAGAGAGAGAGAGAGAGAGAGGATTTCCATTAGGATAGGATAATTATAAAGTAGCATCCACATCAACTTTCTTAACTTTCTATGTTGATTCATACTGTGAAATTTTGTAGAAAGTGATTTGAAATAGAAATGAGCGGATTGATTTATTAGAATCGGCAGAATCAGAAGTTCTTGAGATTTATTTGGGTAAAATGTTTCCAGAGAGAGAAAGAGAGAAAGAGAAAGAGAGAGAGAGAGGCATTTAAAGGACTTGCAATTCAGATAAAATAATTCCGTACCCGAATCAAACATTTTTTGCCAATTCCGAAATTTTTGAATCTAATTTGTAAATTCCTTGGATACAGACAGACAGAGTGTCTAGAGCCCACCAGTAAAATTAATTCTAAGGGCGGGCAGCAAGATGTTACAAGATGATTATGGACGCCTCTGCAACAACTTCAAGAAGGTGGGTCCCTGAGAAAAGAGGATACTGGCTGAGCTGCATCTGTACATAGAAGTCATCTCAGCCACCCGATGCATCTGTGATAATAAACTGGGTGGTTTGTTAATGGGGGTTGACCCTACTCGGACATTGATGGCATATTAATCACTAGCATATGCCATCAAAGTCAGAAAACTGCAGATCCCACCTCTGGCACCTACTCCTATCTCCAAAACATGGCCCCCGAAGTGAATGCTCGCACAGCCACCCCCTCACCACTATGGGAGTCCCAAAAATGGCCAAGCACTGGCTCCACTATTCTCAGCAGTCACAGAGCAGTGTATGGAGAGCACGCCGAGTATGTGCAATGTGCTTTACTTCACTTTGGGGGCCCTCTTCTGGAAATAGGAGTGGGTCCTAAAACTTGCATCTGTCTGACATTGATGGCATATCCTACTGATATGTTATAAATTTTTTAGATGGGCTAACGCCTTGAAATAGGCTACCTAGTTTTTATATAGATATAGGCTAGTTGAAATTTTGCACTTGTGGGACTGAGGACCCATCTTTGTCAGGGACCCACCGGGGGATTAACCTGCTCCCCTGTGGGCCAGTCCAAGCCTGGGTGCATATCAGAGAGGGAACCTTAAAATTTAGCTCAATTATAGTGCCAAATTATGCCACCCAGGACAAAAGGGAGCTAAAATATTATTACTGAAATTGTGTCTTCACCTACGTTCTAATGAGCTTAAAAGACAGAGAACCCTCTAGACACTGTTGACTTGCCTTGAGGTCGTAACTAGAGAGCGATGATGTTAACATACAGTATACAGTATAGAATTAGTTTTATCTTAACCTAATTCTATACTATATATGCTAACATCATCGCTCTCTAGTTATGCCCTCAAGGCAAGTCAACAGTGTCTAGAGGGTTCTCCATCTTTTAAGCTCATTAGAACGTAGGTGAAGACACACTTACGGTAATACAATTTTTTATTTTTTTTCATTAAATCAAACATATAGAATATTTGCAGGAAATCATCTGGGATGTAGTTTAATGATCTGTTTCTTTATCAAACGTTTCAGCACACACATTTTCTATGTCAGGGTTTTCTTTTTCTGATTATAAAGTAAAAAGTCGTTTCTTATAAATATGTTAATTTACTCCATGTATACAATGTGTGTATGGATTCTTTTGCAGCAAGAACTGAAACTTCTCTCGCTGAATAGATTATTTCACTGTATCTAGGTCATGGAGGTACAGAAATTATAACCAGGCATCTTTAATTAAGGGCTTTTTATGTTTAAAAAATGACTTTGGATATTAAAGACATATCTTTATATCTTTCTGTCTGCTTGTCACATTATCTTTCTGTCTGCTTGTCACATTTATGCTCAGAGATAACTGTTATTCCCATGTCAGATTCTGTTCATGAGAGCAACATTGTTTATGATATCTGTCTGTCTATCTATCTACTTACTTAATATGTATCTATCTATCTATCTATCTATCTATCTTCTATCTATCAATCTACCCATAAGGAAAGCAGGACTTTGGGAAGTGGGTGTCAGTGAATGTGACCACTGACTTTAATTGAGGGTCCAACCAAATCACATAAATTGCTATCTATCTAATTATGTATCTAGTTTTATATATATATATATACAGTACAGACCAAAAGTTTGGACACACCTTCTCATTCAAAGAGTTTTCTTTATTTTCATGACTATGAAGGCATCAAAACTATGAATTAACACATGTGGAATTATATACATAACAAACAAGTGTGAAACAACAGAAAATATGTCATATTCTAGGTTCTTCAAAGTAGCCACCTTTTGCCACTGTTGGAAGACCATTTCAGGGGACTACCTCTTGAAGCTCATCAAGAGAATGCCAAGAGTGTGCAAAGCAGTAATCAAAGCAAAAGGTGGCTACTTTGAAGAACCTAGAATATGACATATTTTCAGTTGTTTCACACTTGTTTGTTATGTATATAATTCCACATGTGTTAATTCATAGTTTTGATGCCTTCATAGTCATGAAAATAAAGAAAACCCTTTGAATGAGAAGGTGTGTCTAAACTTTTGGTCTGTACTGTATATATATATATATATATATATATATATATAATGTGAATTCAAAAGATTTGAGAATTAATAAGTTTACGCAGGCTAAGGGAATAAACATATTTACTAAGTGTGATTAAATATATGATAACACAAACAAATCACATACAAGATAATAAAAATATGGGGAGAGACTATGAGGGGAGACTCCGTTGATCATGCTTTAACACATGGCTGTCTGCCACGTTAAAACACATGACCGACACCCCAGGGTGTACAAGAGATAGGGCAAATTAATAACATAGTAACATAGTTTATAAGGCCGAAAAAAGATTGTGGTATCGCGGGATTGCGGCGGTCATCTGTTCAAATCCTGTGCGGCCATGTGACCTCCGTCGCGTCACCCATTACATGATGATTCAGCCAGCAGCATCATCGCACTTACGGCGGCCAGCATCGGATGCTCACAATTTTTTAATTAGTTGCCGGGGATGTGATTGGCCGGTCAGGACATATAAGGTATGCCCCTTTGTGATGATGCTACCCCCAGACGAAGGTTAGTTGAAACGCGCGTCGGGGCTGGAGTCATCCCAGAGGAAGCACAATATGGGTAATGGTCTGAGTTTAATATTATATGATCTTGTTCTTTTTGCACTTGATATGCCTTTTATGTGGATAATTCAACACAGTCAATGCCCTTGTGTCTTCCTCTTGTGGATGCTGCCTTTCCTGCACCTGTTCTTTGTATGAATTTATTTTAATCTGATATATTAATAAAGTATACTTTTACCCTATATGCAGTCTAGTAATACTTTTATAGGATTATATTTATACATGGTTATTAGATCTCCCCTCAGTCTTTCTTTTTCTAAAGTGAATAACCCTAATGTTGATAATCTTTCAGGGTCCTGTATTCCCCCCATTCCATGTATTACTTTAGTTGCCCTCCTCTGAACCCTCTCCAGCTCTGCTATGTCTGCCTTGTTCACAGGAGCCCAGAACTGTACACAGTCCTCCATGTGTGGTCTGACCAGTGATTTGTAAAGTGGTAGAACTATGTTCTCATCACAGGCATCTATGCCCCTTTTGATGCAACCCATTATCTTATCAGCGTTGGCAGCAGCTGCCTGACACTGGTTTTTACAGCTTAGTTTTAGGTTCACTAAAATTCCTAGGTCCTTTTCCATGTCAGTGTTACCGAGTGTTTTACCATTTAGTATGTACGGGTGAATTGCATTATTCCAACCCACATGCATAACCTTACATTTGTCAGTGTTAAACCTCATCTGCCACTTCTCTGCCCAAGCCTCTAATCTATCCAGATCCCTCTGTAGCTGTATACTGTCATCTGTAATATATATATATATATATATATATATATACACTGCTCAAAAAAATAAAGGGAACACTTAAACAACACAATGTAACTCCAAGTCAATCACACTTCTGTGAAATCAAAATGTCCACTTAGGAAGCAACACTGAGTGACAATCAATTTCACATGCTGTTGTGCAAATGGGATAGATAATAGGTGGAAATTATAGGCAATTAGCAAGACACCCCCAATAAAGGAGTGGTTCTGCAGGTGGTGACCACAGACCACTTCTCAGTTCCTATGCTTCCTGGCTGATGTTTTGGTCACTTTTGAATGCTGGCAGTGCTTTCACTCTAGTGGTAGCATGAGACGGAGTCTACAACCCACACAAGTGGCTCAGGTAGTGCACCTTATCCAGGATGGCACATCAATGCGAGCTGTGGCAAGAAGGTATGCTGTGTCTGTCAGCGTAGTGTCCAGAGCATGGAGGCGCTACCAGGAGACAGGCCAGTACATCAGGAGACGTGGAGGAGGCCGTAGGAGGGCAACAACCCAGCAGCAGGACCGCTACCTCTGCCTTTGTGCAAGGAGGAACAGGAGGAGCACTGCCAGAGTCCTGCAAAATGACCTCCAGCAGGCCACAAATGTGCATGTGTCTGCTCAAACGGTCAGAAACAGACTCCATGAGGGTGATATGAGGGCCCGACGTCCACAGGTGGGGTTTGTGCTTACAGCCCAACACCATGCAGGACGTTTGGCATTTGCCAGAGAACACCAAGATTGGCAAATTCGCCACTGGCGCCCTGTGCTCTTCACAGATGAAACCAGGTTCACACTGAGCACATGTGACAGACGTGACAGAGTCTGGAGACGCCGTGGAGAACGTTCTGCTGCCTGCAACATCCTCCAGCATGACCGGTTTGGCATTGGGTCAGTAATGGTGTGGGGTGGAATTTCTTTGGAGGGTCGCACAGCCCTCCATGTGCTCGCCAGAGGTAGCCTGACTGCCATTAGGTACCGATATGAGATCCTCAGACCCCTTGTGAGATCATATGTTGGTGCGGTTGGCCCTGGGTTCCTCCTAATGCAAGACAATGCTAGACCTGATGTGGCTGGAGTGTGTCAGCAGTTCCTGCAAGACGAAGGCATTGATGCTATGGACTGGCCCGCCCGTTCCCAAGACCTGAATCCAATTGAGCACATCTGGGACATCATGTCTCGCTCTATCCACCAACGTCACGTTGCACCACAGACTGTCCAGGAGTTGACAGATGCTTTAGTCCAGGTCTGGGAGCAAATCCCTCAGGAGACCGTCCGTCACCTCATCAGGAGCATGCACAGGCGTTGTAGCGAGGTCATACAGGCACGTGGAGGCCACACACACTACTGAGCCTCATTTTGACTTGTTTTAAGGACATTACATCAAAGTTGGATCAGCCTGTAGTGTGTTTTTCCACTTTAATTTTGAATGTGACTCCAAATCGAGACCTCCATGGGTTGAAAAATTTGATTTCCATTTTTTTATTTTTGTGTGATTTTGTTGTCAGCACATTCAACTATGTAAAGAACAAAGTATTTCAGAAGAATATTTAATTAATTCAGATCTAGGATGTGTTATTTTAGTGTTCCCTTTATTTTTTTGAGCAGTGTATATATATATATATACATCCAGTATACTGTCCTCTTCCGTGTTAATTACTTTACACAGTTTAGTGTCATCTGCAAAAATGTATATTTTACTGTGCAAGCCTTCTACAAGATCATTAATAAATATATTGAAGAAAATAGGGCCCAATACTGACCACTGAGGTACTCCACTAGTGACAGTGACCCAATCTGAGTGTGTACCGTTAATAACCACCCTCTGTTTTCTATCACTCAGCCAGTTACTTACCCACATACAGACATTTTCTCCCAGTCCGAGCATTCTCATTTTATATACTAACCTTTTATGTGGTACAGTGTCAAATGCTTTGGAGAAGTCCAGATACACGACATCCATTGATTCGCCGCTGTCAAGTCTAGAACTTACCTCTTCATAGAAACTTAAATTAGTTTAAAAACGACTGATCCCTCATGAAGCCATGCTTATATGGAGTTATTTGCTTATTTTCATTGAGGTACTCCAAGATAGCATCTCTTAGAAAACCTTCAAACTGTTTACCGACGACAGATGTTAGACTTACCGGCCTATAGTTTCCGGGGTCTGTTCTTGGACCCTTTTTGGATATTGGCACCACACTTGCTATGCGCCAATCCTGTGGAACACTCCCTGTCAGTATAGAGTCTTTAAAGGGAACCTGTCACCTTCAAAAACCATCTGAAGCTGCCAGCAGTACCTGAGAGTAGTGAGCAGTGTGTTTCTGATGATTGTTTTGTTGCTGAATGCAGATGCAGCAAAAGCTCTGAAAACTTTTATCCCCTTCCGGCGCGCTTCTCTAGACATGTTTCAAATCAAGGTAACCACGCTCCCTTCCATGGCCCTTCGCTGTGACTGACAGCCGACAGTTTGGCTGGCTTTGCCAAACTCTCTGCATAAGCGCTGTCAGTCACAGAAAAGAGGCAGGGAAGGAGGCATGGTTACCTTGACTTAAAGCAAGGAGGCCGCTGCCCTCTTGACTTCAAACATGTCTAGAGAAGCGGGTCGGCAGTGGATAAAGGAGCTTTTGCCGCATCTAGATTCAGTAACAAACCAATCGTCAAAAACACAATGCTGGCTACTCACAGGTACTGCTGGCGGCCTCAGATGGTTTTTGAAGGTGACAGGTTCCCTTTAAATTTTAGAAATAAGGGTCTGGCTATGACATTACTTCATTCTCTTAGGATATGGGGGTGTATGCCATCTGGTCCTGGCAATTTGTCTATATTAATCTTTTTAAGACGCCGCTGTACTTCTTCCTGGGTCATTACTTTACTTTTACATTCTGCATTTCATCTGACAGTTTATTTTCCTCAGTGAATACAGTGGAGATAAAAGTATTTAATAGCTTTGCTTTCTCCTCATCGCTCTCCGCAACTCCCCCCTCATTACTCTCTAAAGGGCCGACACCTTTAGATCTATACTTTTTGCCATTTATAAAATTGAAGAACATTTTAGGGTTAGTTTTGCTCTCTCGGTCTCTAGTTTGGCTGCTTTAATTAGTTTTTTACATATTCTATGTTTTTCAGTGCTTCCTCGCTACCCTCCTGTATTAGTGATTTAAATGCTTTCTTTTTGTCATTTATTGCTTTCTTTACAGTTCTATTTATCCACATTGGTTTCTTCTTGTTCCTTAACCTTTTATTCCCATAAGGTATGTACCTCTCACAATTCGATTTTAGGATGCTTTTAAAAATATCCCATTTTGTGGCTGTATTTTTATTATTGATGACTTTGTCCCAGTTATTTAGGCCTATGGCCTCTGTTAGTTGGCTAAATTTAGCGTTTTTGAAGTTAGGTATTTTTGTTCCTCCCTGAAGAAACGCTCTTTTGAATGATAATTGGAAGGTTATCACTTTATGGTCACTATTTCCCCGGTGTCCCCCGACCTTCACATCGGTTGTTCTGTCAGGTCTATTGGTTAATACTAAGTCCAGTATGGCCGTCCCTCTAGTCGGGTCCTGAACCAGTTGGGAGAGGTAATTGTCTTCGGTTATTGCCAAGAACTTGTTTCCTTTATGAGATGTACAGGTTTCAGTTTCGAGCGCCAGGAAGACAACACACTGTTCGACGATCCCGATCCCCTAATAATAGAGTCTCCCACTACCAGCGCCTGTTTGGCCTGCCCTGCTCTCCTGGTCCTCTGCTTACTGGAGCAGACATTCCCCTGACTGGCAGAGGAAGCGTCCGGCTGCAGCAGTGCTCTCCCTGAACCGACATCCCCTTCATCTGCCAACCTTGCAAACTTGTTGGGGTGTGTCAGATCAGGGATAGCTTTCCTGGCACTCTTCCCTCGACCCCGCTTTCTAACTGTTATTGAGCTAGCTACCTCACTTTCCTGAGCCTCCTCGCTACCACCCTCCCCCACATCCACCCCATAGAGTACTTGCTCAGTGAGCAGCAAACTCTTTTCCAAATTGTCAACACTTCTCACTGTTAAAACTCACCTGGTTAGATACTCAATGTGCGATTCCAAACTGGAAATTTGCTCACATTTTGAACAAAGATATGCACCCTCGAACGGCTGTTCCAGGACTGCAGACATTAGACAAGATGTGCACTGGACGGCGCTGTCAGTAATGGAACTCATACTAAATGGGGATTACACAAGAAAAGAGAAAAAATACAATATATAGTGCAGTGATAAGAATCTAACTTACTGTAGTCCCCTCCTAAAGTCCCTGACTCTAAAAACCCGTAATCTAAAGGCACACACTTAATACAAACACACACTGGAAATCAAACACGCGACTCTCACAAACTCGCGTTGTTTGTCTGCTTGTATAAGTTCAGCTCTCAAATCAGACTGCTTTTTTTCCCTCTGGATTCAAAGGCCTTACATCATACCAAGGATGAAGGCTTCAATGAAGTCTCCTAAACATATGTATGTATGTATGTATGTATCTATCTATCTATCTATCTATCTATCCCCTATCAATCTATTTATCACCCATAAATCAGAACTAAATTCCACGGCACGCACAAAAACAAGTTTCAATAGTAGTGTTTTTTAATCACCAATGCGACGTTTTCGTCCTCTTACCGGGCAGTACTGCTTGAGAAAGGTCCCAGTAAGAGGACTGAAACGTCATATTGGTGATTAAAGTACACTACTATTGAAACTTGTTTTTGTGAGTGCCGTGGAATCTGGTTCTTACTTATTTGGAGGCTTGATCGCATCTGCAGTAGTGATGAGCGAAGTATTGAAAAATTCAATTATTTTTTTTTCCGTTTACGTTCCGTTTTTGCATTCCGTATACGGACCGTATACGGAACCATTCATTTCAATGGATCCGCAAAAAAACGGAAGGTATGCCTTCCGTTTCTGTATTTCCGTTTTTCCATTTCGTTCAAAGATAGAACATGTACTTTTACTGTCCACATAATGGACAAGGATAGTACTTTTCTATCAGGGGCACACGAACGTCATCTGTATTTTTTGCGGATCCGTTTTTTGCGGACCGCAAAATACAGAAAAAGCCATACGGTCGTGTGCAAGCGGCCTAAGGCTGCTTCGCCAAATTTCACAAAAAAAAGTACTTGGTCACAAAGTGCATTTCTTTGTAAGTAGTTGGTGCAATGACAGGGAGCGGCAATTGTGCTGCCCCCATCATTGTTCGCCTCAGATGTCGCGTTCATAGCTAATCGCGACATCTGATATTAACATTAAAATGTAAAATAAAAATAAATAAATAAATGAAATCATACTTACCGCATCCATTTGATCGCAAAGAGCCGGCCACCACCATCTTGATTGAAGATCTAGCGCATAATACGTCACTGCGCGTGGGATTTCGAGAGATATCTTCAATCAAGATGGCGACGGCAAGATCTTCGTGCTCAAACGGATGAGGTAATTTAAAAAAAAAAATTTACCACCATTCAGGGAAAATCTATTCGCTACCATGAAGCACGAGGAAATTTGGCTTCACAGTGAATCAAATTTTCCCTGAAATTCAGATCGAAGTACCTTCATTCGCTCAACACTAATCAGCAGCTACTGTCACCATCTTCACTTGAATCTGGTGGTGCAGCTCCAATTTTTGTTCTTTTTTTGGATATCCACCTATAAATCCCTCCATCTTTTGTATCGCAGCGTGCTACTGCATGCTAAATGGCTGCCACCTGTACCCAAAGCTCCATAAATACCAATATTCTAAGATGTTTCTGTTACAATGTCGCTGACAGATTTATTCTTGCATGTGAAAAAAATGAAGTAATGTGAATGTAATGTGTCGTATATTAGTGTATAATCTGAAAAAAATAAAGAAAGAGGAAACAAAATGATGGTCGGGCACCATAGAAATATGGCACAAATCAGGACGCCATTGCCTACCGCACTTCGGTACAAACATACAGCTGGAGCCAGTTGTTGCAGATCTGCCCCATTGACCATGTGAATGTAAGGAGCTGTATCATTGTATCACGGATTTCTTTCCTGCGTCCGCCATCACTCTCTAAAACCTCCACAGCATCATCTTCAGATTCTGTGCTCTATAATATATTTTCAGCTGTCTGCAAAGTACATCCTAAAGTACATGTAATCTTTTAAAATGGCAAGATCTGTCTGGTGTAATATTGTCTGAGTACTTTTTAATCAAATACACTCTACAGGCAATCCAGAGGTCATAAATTCACCAGTGTGAAAAAAATAAAAAAATGTTTGCTGCTGACAAGAAGCAACATTGCTCTTTCGTGTTCTGTCGGGGCCTGAACCGTCCATAAACTCAGGATGTGACTGGCAGATGTTATGACATCAGCAACATAGTTACAATGTATCTGTATGAAAGAAAAAGAAAAAAAAATCAATAAAAATGATTTGATTTAAAAAACAAACAAACTATGTTTATTACAAAAAAATAATACTTCAACTCAAGAAGACGTATTGGAGCTCAGAAGGTCTCCAGATGATCGGACTGATGTTGGTGACTCCTCTGGCCTCTTCCCACCATTCTACTGGCTTCCGGCCATGCACAAGGCTAGGAATGCCCACATGTTAGGCATGTAGTAACACAGTATGGTTGATAAACACAAAATCCCATCTAGTTCAGGAGTGCACAGCCTGCCGTCCAGGGGCTGCATTAAGCCCACTATGTTATTTTGTGAAATGTATTGGGACACGGTTAAGGCAGAACCATGTGTCTGGAACTGTTGTGAGGGGCACAGTGCCACTGGTAATGTTTTGGGGAGCACTGTGTGTATGGACTGTTATGGGGGAACTGTGCTGCTGACAATGTTATAGAGGGCACTGTGTGCATGGACTGTTATGGGGCACAGTGCTGCTGACAATGTTATAGAGGGCACTGTGTGCATGGACTGTTATGGGGAACAGTGCTGCTGACAATGTTATAGAGGGCACTGTGTGTATGGACTGTTATGGGGGCACAGTGCTGCTGACAATGTTATAGAGGGCACTGTGTGTATGGACTGGGTACTGTACTTTATACACCATTAATGGGGGGGCATTGTATTGCTGGCACTGTTATGTTCAGCACTCTCTGGCTGGACTGTTATAGGGGTATTGCATTGTAGACACTATTACTAGGGGAGGGGCATTGTGTTGCTGAACAGTTATAGGAGCAATATGTTGCAGATACCATTATTGGAAACTGTGTAGCTGGCACTGCTATAGGTGAAATGTGTGGCTGGTCTATTATGGGGAGCACTGTGTTGCAGACACTGTTACTGGGGGGTATTGTGCTGCTAGACTGTGTTGCAGATGTTATTATGAGGCACTGTGTTCCTGGCACTGTTATAGGTGCACTATGTGGCTGGCCTGTTATGGGGGGCACTGTGTGAGTGGACTGCTATAGTTGCATTGTGTGGCTGGACTGTTATGGATGCACTGTGTTCCAGATACCCGTATGGTGCATTGTGTTGCTGGCACTGTTATAGATGCACTGTTTGTTTGAACTTTTATGGGGAGCACTGTGTTGCAGACACCATCAGGGGGCATTGTGTTTTCAGGGACTGTTAGAGATGCATTATTTGTCTGGACTGTTATGGAGGGCACTATGTTGTAGACAACTTTAATTTGGGGCACTGTGTGTATGGGCTGTTAAGGGCGGCATTGTTGTGCAGAGACAACATTACTGGGGGTGGGGTGGGTATTGAGTTGAAGACTGTTGAAGGCACTGTGTTGAAGGCACCATTATGGGGACCTGTGTTGCCTTCACTGATATTGCAGGCATCATGTGGCTGGACTATTTTAGGGGCACTGTGAGGTAGACACCATTAGGGGAAATGTGTTGCACACACTTTTATGGGGAGGTCTTGTGTTTCAAGCACCATTATGGGGGGTGGGGTACTCTGTTGCTGGCACTCTTATATTGAGCACTGTGCAACTTATATAAACTACAGTGTGGAGGACTGGAGAAACAAAACTGTCATATGGAGCTAATATTCAGTAAAATGAGGATGGAGGAACAGGATCCACCTTGGTCTCCAAATGGGCAAAAGTAGAACATCTTGATTTGCTTTATTCAAGGCACAACGCATTTTGAGAATGGAGAGTCTTCATCAGGACTCTATAGCAGATTGCTGGACCTAAAGAACATTCTAAAAATGCAGCTAAAGAAGTTCCTCAGCCTTGCTGTTTTCATCTTCTGTGTGCATGGCACCTGAGGTGGACCTTGTTATTTCCCCATTCATCCTCATTCCAGCTGATTGAGTAGACTCCCCCACTGTTCCCTGTCTTGGAATCTGGAGCAGGAGGCAGCCATTTACAATATAGCTTTAGCTAGTGCTATGCACAATCCATCAAGGTGAGCCTGATAGTTGACTAATAGGTGGGGGCTCCTAAGATCTTCCCTAGAGGAGCACCACTCTTTTTATTTTTCTATTTCAGAAGAAAATTCCCCCTTCAAGAGCTATTGTGGCCCTCAGGAGAATTTCAATCTAGCAAAGCAGACTGCGGTTGGTATTGAGTTGCCAGACTCAGACCAGAAAAAATGTAAGCACCTAGTTCGAAACCCTGTATCCACCTATTATCCTATGATATTGCTATTATCCTACTATATACTTTACACCCCAGAAAGCAATGATTCTAAGGAGAAGGATTTGCATGGTATAAATTGTAGCACAGGTCACAAAGAGAGTATTTGTGGGGATCCGGCCATGTGAAATGTGTCCATTTATTAAAATACTCTCTGAAGGCCAATAAACTGGAATAGGAATTTTTATCTAGCATTAAATCATGCTGCTGGAAGTTTATATTCAGGGCCATGCACAGAGTCTAATGACATTGGTTGCTATGAGACTCAGGGACAGAAATGTTAATAATACCGTGATTTGGTGGTTTCGTCTTACAAGATAAGTGATGAATTATACAAAAGGCTGAATACATTTTGGACTTATATTTTCCAGAGTTTGCTCCGGCCAAGAAAGTTTCCGTAAACAGTCCTCAAATCTGGAAAAACCTGCTCTGCAGCGTCTTCTTAACAGCTAAAGACCGAAGGGTATACAGTAAAAATTAGTGGATTTTAATGTTACACTGGGAAAGTAGAGTGAATAACAAGTGTGATATAATGTCCTAGGGCCGCCCACTAATATAACACCAAAAATATGAAAATATTCTACATATTCATAAGGAGCAGTATTACAGTAGTTACACTGCCTGTCCAAAAAAAAAGTCGCCACCTGGATTTAACTAAGCAAATAGTTCTGAGCCTCCTATTGGATAATTACTGCATGGGCGATTATCTTTCATCTGGCAATAAGTTATTTAACCCCAACTGGTGCAATGAGTTGCTTCTCATTTCTTAAACAACCATGTCGAAAGACACATGAGAAGGGTCAAATCATTGGCGTGCATCAAGCATAGAAAACATCTAAGGAGATTGCAGAAACTACTAAAATTGGGATAAGAACTGTCCAACGCATTATTAAAAACTGGAAGGATAGTGGGGACCCATCGTTATCAAGGAAGAAATGTGGCGGGAAAAAAATCCTTAATGATCGTGATCGGCGATCACTTAAACGTTTGGTGAAATCAAATAGAAGAAAAACAACAGTAGAACTCAGGGCTATGCTTAATAGTGAAAGTAAGAGCATTTCCACACGCTCAATGCGAAGGGAACTCAAGGGATTGGGACTGAACAGCTGTGTAGCCGTAAGAAAATCACTAATCAGTGAGACAAACCAGAAAAAAAGGCTTCAATTTGCTAAGGAGCATAAAGATCGGACTCTGGAGCAATGAAAGAAGGTGATGTGGTCTGTGAGCCCAGATTTACCCTGTTCCAGAGTGATGGGCACATCAGGGTAAGAAGAGAGGCAGATGAAGTGATGCCCCCATCATGCCTGGTGCCTCCTGTAAAAGCCTGTGGGGGCAGTGCTATGATCTGGGGTTGCTGCAGTTGGTCAGGTCTAGGATCAGCAACAGTATGTGCTCCAAGAAGGAGGTCAGCGACTACCTGAACATACTGAATGACCAGGTTATTCCATCAATGGATGTGTTCTTCCCTGATGGCACGGGCATATTCCAAGATGACAATGCCAGGATTCATCAGGCTCAAATTGTAAAAGAGTGGTTGAGGGAGCATGAGACATATTTTTTACACATGAATTGGCCACCACAGAGTCCAGACCTTAACCCCATTGAGAATCTTTGGGATGTGCTGGAGAAGGCTTTGCGCAGCAGTCAGACTCTACCATCAGCAATGCAAGATCTTGGTGAAAAAATAATGCAACACTGGATGGAAATAAATCTTGCGACATTGCAGAAGCTTATCGAAACAATGCCACAGCGAATGCATGCCGTAGTCAAAGCTTTTTTTTTTGGACAGGCAATGGTATATTCTTGTATATAGGAGCAGTATTATAGTAGTTACATTCTCGTACATAGGAGCAGTATTATAGTAGTTATATTCTTGTACATAGGAGCAGTATTATAGCAGTTATATTCTTGTGCATAGGAGCAGTATTATAGTAGTTATATTCTTGTACATAGGAGGCAGTATTATAGTAGTTATATTCTTGTACATAGGAGCAGTATTATAGTAGTTATATTCTTGTACATAGGAGGCAGTATTATAGTAGTTATATTCTTGTACATAGGAGCAGTATTATAGTAGTTATATTCTTGTACATAGGAGGCAGTATTATAGTAGTTATATTCTTGTACATAGGAGCAGTATTATAGTAGTTATATTCTTGTACATAGGAGGCAGTATTATAGTAGTTATATTCTTGTACATAGGAGCAGTATTATAGTAGTTATATTCTTGTACACAGGAGAGAGTATTATAGTAGTTATATTCTTGTACATAGGAGGCAGTATTATAGTAGTTATATTCTTGTACATAGGAGCAGTATTATAGTAGTTATATTCTTGTACATAGGAGCAGTATTATAGTAGTTATATTCTTGTACATTAGAGCAGTATTATAGTAGTTATATTCTTGTACATAGGGGCAGTATTATAGTAGTTATATTCTTGTACATAGGAGCAGTATTATAGTAGTTATATTCTTGTACATAGGAGCAGTATTATAGTAGTTATATTCTTGTACATAGGAGCAGTATTATAGTAGTTATATTCTTGTACATAGGAGCAGTATTATAGTAGTGATATTCTTGTACATAGGAGCAGTATTATAGTAGTTATATTCTTGTACATAGGAGCAGTATTATAGTAGTTATATTCTTGTACATAGGAGCAGTATTATAGTAGTTATATTCTTGTTCATAGGAGCAGTATTATAGTAGTTATATTCTTGTACATAGGAGGCAGTATTATAGTAGTTATATTCCTGTACATAGGAGCAGTATTATAGTAGTTATATTCTTGTACATAGGAGGCAGTATTATAGCAGTTATATTCTTGTACATAGGAACAGTGTTATAATAGTTATATTCTTGTACATAGAAGCAGTATTATAGCAGATATATTCTTTTACATAGGAGGCGGAATTATAGTTGTTATATTCTTGTACATAGGAGCAGTATTATAGTAGTTTTATTCTTGTACATAGGAGGCAGTATTATAGTAGTGATATTCTTGTACATAGGAAGCAGTATTATAGCAGTTATATTCTTGTACATAGGATAAGTATTATAGTAGTTATATTCTTGTACATAGGAGGAAGTATTATAGTAGTTATATTCTTGTGCATAGGGGTCAGTATTATAATAGTTATATTCTTGTACATAGGAGCAGTAATATAGTAGTTATATTCTTGTACATAGGAGGCAGTATTATAGTAGTTATATTCTTGTACATAGGGGGCAGTATTATACTAGTTATAATCTTGTACATAGGAGGCAGTATTATAGTAGTTATATTCTTGTACATAGGAGGCAGTATTATAGTAGTTATATTCTTGTACATAGGAGCAGTATTATAGTAGTTATATTCTTGTACATAGGAGCAGTATTATAGTAGTTATATTCTTGTACATAGGAGCAGTATTATAGTAGTTATATTCTTGTACATAGGAGCAGTATTATAGTAGTTATATACTTGTACATAGGAGCAGTATTATAGTAGTTATATTCTTGTACATAGGAGGTAGTATTATAGTAGTTATATTCTTGTACATAGGAGCAGTATTATAGTAGTTATATTCTTGTACATAGATGGCAGTATTATAGTAGTTATATTCTTGTACATAGGAGCAGTATTATAGTAGTTATATTCTTGGACATAGGAGCAGTATTATAGTAGTTATATTCTTGTACATAGGAGCAGTATTATAGTAGTTATATTCTTGGACATAGGAGCAGTATTATAGTAGTTATATTCTTGTACATAGGAGCAGTATTATAGTAGTTATATTCTTGTACATAGGAGGCAGTATTATAGTAGTTATATTCTTGTACATAGGAGCAGTATTATAGTAGTTATATTCTTGTACATAGGAGCAGTATTATAGTAGTTATATTCTTGTACATAGGAGCAGTATTATAGTAGTTATATTCTTGTACATAGGAGGCAGTATTATAGTAGTTATATTCCTGTACATAGGAGCAGTATTATAGTAGTTATATTCTTGTACATAGGAGGCAGTATTATAGCAGTTATATTCTTGTACATAGGAACAGTGTTATAATAGTTATATTCTTGTACATAGGAGCAGTATTATAGCAGATATATTCTTTTACATAGGAGGCGGAATTATAGTAGTTATATTCTTGTACATAGGAGCAGTATTATAGTAGTTTTATTCTTGTACATAGGAGGCAGTATTATAGTAGTGATATTCTTGTACATAGGAAGCAGTATTATAGCAGTTATATTCTTGTACATAGGATAAGTATTATAGTAGTTATATTCTTGTACATAGGAGGAAGTATTATAGTAGTTATATTCTTGTGCATAGGGGTCAGTATTATAATAGTTATATTCTTGTACATAGGAGCAGTAATATAGTAGTTATATTCTTGTACATAGGAGGCAGTATTATAGTAGTTATATTCTTGTACATAGGGGGCTGTATTATACTAGTTATAATCTTGTACATAGGAGGCAGTATTATAGTAGTTATATTCTTGTACATAGGAGGCAGTATTATAGTAGTTATATTCTTGTACATAGGAGCAGTATTATAGTAGTTATATTCTTGTACATAGGAGCAGTATTATAGTAGTTATATTCTTGTACATAGGAGCAGTATTATAGTAGTTATATTCTTGTACATAGGAGCAGTATTATAGTAGTTATATACTTGTACATAGGAGCAGTATTATACTAGTTATAATCTTGTACATAGGAGGCAGTATTATAGTAGTTATATTCTTGTACATAGGAGCAGTATTATAGTAGTTATATTCTTGTACATAGATGGCAGTATTATAGTAGTTATATTCTTGTACATAGGAGCAGTATTATAGTAGTTATATTCTTGGACATAGGAGCAGTATTATAGTAGTTATATTCTTGTACATAGGAGCAGTATTATAGTAGTTATATTCTTGTACATAGGAGCAGTATTATAGTAGTTATATTCTTGTACATAGGAGCAGTATTATAGTAGTTATATTCTTGTACATAGGAGGCAGTATTATAGTAGTTATATTCTTGTACATAGGAGCAGTATTATAGTAGTTATATTCTTGTACATAGGAGGCAGTATTATAGTAGTTATATTCTTGTACATAGAAGCAGTATTATAGTAGTTATATTCTTGTACATAAGAGCCGTATTATAGTAGTTATATTCTTGTACATAGGAGCAGTATTATAGTAGTTATATTCTTGTACATAGGAGCAGTATTATAGTAGATATATTCTTGTACATAGGAGCGGTATTATAGTAGTTATATTCTTGTACATAGGAGACAGTATTATTGTAGTTATAGTCTATGTTCCCAAAAACACTCATTATACCTCTATTTCTTTCCCTTTAATGTTCTTATTGTGCATTCTCATTATTTACAGAAATAGGTATTATCTTCCATTCATGGTTCCCGAAATTAAAATCTAATAATATAATTATTTCTCCACAGAACCCTTATTTTATTGTATCTGAATAATTCTCCGTTTATCAGAATTTGTATTGCAATGAAATATAAATTTTCTGGCAGTATACAGCCTGTAATATCTATGAGTAATTCAGTATACACCAAAGTATAACTCTGGGGGGGCCACGCTTCCCACTGCTGATTGTTACCATTGTGTTCGAAAATAGATGTCCTTTTCAGTGACTTTCATAGAAAAACTGTCACTATTATTACTGACTGCATCTCTCCATTGTCTCAGGGGAAACGTATCAGGATTGTTTATAATGAACAAAATGAGAAATATGCATTAGTCTTCGTGTGGGTTTCAGGTTGAACATATGTAATACAATCCTTTATTAATGGAATCATACAGCTCAAAGGCTATAGAATATTGTTACATTTCATTATTTTTTGTTCTTGGCCCAGAAAATTCATAGAAAGCCCTGCCATGTAATATTTTATATCATACATAAGCATGGACGATATCTGTTGTAGCAGTGGTGTCCAGCCGAAACCACAAATCCCAACATGAACTGATAGCCACATTGATCCACTCTTCGGCTCATCTCATCGGCTTCGCTCTGATGACTTCATACAGGTCATATGTTATGTACTCACCTCGCTGGGGAGAGCCAGGAAGATAAGAAATCCGAAGGCGCACAACACTTAGGAGAGTCAGTGATTTCTACATTATCACCTATTGGAATACTAATATTTGCCTGATTCTAAATAGATGAAAACATACAAATGAGAGAGATAGATGATTGATAGATAAAAAGATAGATAGATAGATAGATAGATAATTTCTGTAGATAAATAGATAGCGAGATAAATAGAGAGATAGACAGATAGAGGGTGGAAGGGAAATATGGCTGCTTCATTGGACAGACACATGGATAGATAGATAGATAGATAGATAGATAGATAGATAGATAGATAGATAGATAGAGCGAGGTAGGCTGCGGCACTACTGCCAGCGCCGCTGCCTTCTCAAACAGCTAATCTACGGGTGTCCCGGGTGTCGGTCCCCCGCCGATCAGATGCTGATGATCTATCCAGAGCAGAACCTCTTTAAGAATATTATCTTTATAATGATGAGTCGCAATCATACATTTGCAAACAGGTATTTCTAAAATAAAAGGAGAACCATCTCACTAGTGCCACCTAGTGGAAGTGGTTCTCTGAGTCAAAATCTGACTTTTGCCTCCAAACATTGCCTGTATGTCTACATACCACTGAGCACTTGTAATAAGTCTCCATACACAGCTCGTCTCTTTAAGGTGAATTATCAGGACCGGAGATGCAAGAAAACAGCAATCAATATTTAAAGATGATCAGATTGCAGGGTGGGTGAGCAGCTAAAGTGCACTCGATCATCATGGTCATATGTCTATTGTTAGAAGAAGATTTGTATCTAATCTTTGGCTGAATATTGCTACATGACCTTTATGGAAGCCATTTCAATAAATCTCAGTTATAAGGTTGTATCAGGAGCTTTTCTCTGTGTTCATTGTAACTCACCTGCTGAGCAATGATCCCTATATGTGAGTAGCAAAGAGGAAGGAGGAAAAGTAACAACTGCTCAAAAAAATGCTATCAATTAAGCTATTATTTTCTATGTACAAGAAAACAACTACTATAATACTGCTCCTATGTACAAGAAAACAACTACTATAATACTGCTCCTATGTACAAGAATATAACTACTATAATACTGCTCCTATGTACAAGAATATAACTACTCTAATACTGCCTCCTATGTACAAGAATATACTACTATAATACTGCCTCCTATGTACAAGAATATAACTACTATAATACTGCTCCTATGTACAAGAATATAACTACTATAATACTGCTCCTATGTACAAGAATATAACTACTCTAATACTGCCTCCTATGTACAACATAATACTGCTCCTATGTACAAGAATATACAGTCAGGTC
This sequence comes from Bufo bufo, assembly GCF_905171765.1. Taxonomy (NCBI): domain Eukaryota; kingdom Metazoa; phylum Chordata; class Amphibia; order Anura; family Bufonidae; genus Bufo; species Bufo bufo. The sequence continues at coordinate 15,638,456 of NC_053399.1, read as the reverse complement.
CATAAATATTGGGACATGGACACAATTCTAACATTTTTGGCTCTATACACCACCACAATGGATTTGAAATGAAACGAACAAGATGTGCTTTAGCTGCAGACTGTCAGCTGTAATTTGAGGGTATTTACATCCAAATCAGGTGAACGGTGCAGGAATTACAACAGTTTGCATCTGTGCCTCCCACTTGTTAAGGGACCAAAAGTAATGGGACAATAGTCTTCTCAGCTGTTCCATGGCCAGGTGTGTGTTATTCCCTCATTATCCCAATTACAATGAGCAGATACAAGGTCCAGAGGCCATTTCCAGTCTGCTATTTGCATTTGGAATCTGTTGCTGTCAACTCTCAAGATGAGATCCAAAGAGCTGTCACTATCAGTGAAGCAAGCCATCATTAGGCTGAAAAAACACAACAAACCCATCAGAGAGATAGCAAAAACATTAGGCGCGGCCAAAACAACTGTTTGGAACATTCTTAAGAAGAAGGAACGCTCAGCAACACCAAAAGACCCGGAAGACCATGGAAAACAACTGTGGTGGATGACTGAAGAATTCTTTCCCTGGTGAAGAAAACACCCTTCACAACAGTTGGCCAGATCAAGAACACTCTTCAGGAGGTAGGTGTATGTGTGTCAAAGTCAACAATCAAGAGAAGACTTCACCAGAGTGAATACAGAGGGTTCACCACAAGATGGAAACCATTGGTGAGCCTCAAAAACAGGAAGGCCAGATTAGAGTTTGCCAAACGACATCTAAAAAAGCCTTCACAGTTCTGGAACAACATCCTATGGACAGATGAGACCAAGATCAACTTGTACCAGAGTGATGGGAAGAGAAGAGTATGGAGAAGGAAAGGAACTGCTCATGATCCTAAGCATACCACCTCATCAGTGAAGCATGGTGGTGGTAGTGGAAGTGTCATGGGCATGTATGTGACTGTTATACATTATGTTACTCTGTGTCATGTGTATTATTAGGTTACTGTTATATATTTTGGTTACTCTGTTTCATTTGTATTAGTATGTGACTGTTATACATTATGTTACTCTGTGTCATGTGTATTATTATGTTACTCTGTGTCATGTGTATTATTATGTGACTGTTATACATTATGTTACTATGTGTCATGTGAATTAGTACGTGACTGTTTTACATTATGTTACTCTGTGTTATGTGTATTATGTGACTGTTATACATTATGTTACTCTGTGTCATGTGTATTATTATGTGACTGTTATATATTATGTTGCTCTGTGTCATGTGTATTATTATGTGACTGTTATATATTATGTTACTCTGTGTTATGTGTACTATGTGACTGTTATACATTTTGTTACTCTGTCATGTGTATTAGTATGTGACTTTTACATTATGTTACTCTGTGTCATGTGTATTATTATGTGACTGTTATACATTATGTTACTATGTGTCATGTGAATTATTAGGTTACTGTTATATATTTTGGTTACTCTGTTTCATTTGTATTAGTATGTGACTGTTATATATTATGTCACTCTGTGTCATGTGTATTATTATGTGACTGTTATACATTATTTTACTATGTGTCATGTGAATTAGTACGTGACTGTTATACATTATGTTACTCTGTGTCATGTGTATTATTATGTGACTGTTCTACATTATGTTACTCTGTGTCATGTGTATTATTATGTGACTGTTATACATTATGTTACTCTGTGTCATGTGAATTAGTACGTGACTGTTATACATTATGTTACTCTGTGTTATGTGTATTCTGTGACTGTTATACATTTTGTTACTCTGTCATGTGTATTAGTATGTGACTTATACATTATGTTACTCTGTGTCATGTTTATTATTATGTGACTGTTATATATTATGTTACTCTGTGTCATGTGTATTATTATGTGACTGTTATATATTATGTTACTCTGTGTCATGTGTATTAGTATGTGACTGTTATATATTATGTTACTCTGTGTCATGTGTATTAGTATGTGACTGTTATACATTATGTTACTCTGTGTCATGTGTATTATTATGTGACTGTTATATATTATGTTACTCTGTGTTATGTGTATTATGTGACTGTTATACATTTTGTTACTCTGTCATGTGTATTAGTATGTGACTTATACATTATGTTACTCTGTGTCATGTGTATTAGCATGTGACTGTTTTACATTATGTTACTCTGTGTCATGTGTATTATTATGTGACTGTTCTACATTATGTTACTCGGTGTCATGTGTATTATTATGTGACTGTTATACATTATGTTACTCTGTGTCATGTGTATTATTATGTGACTGTTATACATTATGTTACTCTGTGTCATGTGTATTATTATGTGACTGTTCTACATTATGTTACTCGGTGTCATGTGTATTATTATGTGACTGTTATACATTATGTTACTCAGTGTCATGTGTATTAGTATGTGACTGTTATACATTATGTTACTCTGTGTCATGTGTATTAGTATGTGACTGTTATACATTATGTTACTCTGTGTCATGTGTATTATTATGTGACTGTTATACATTATGTTACTCTGTGTCATGTGTATTATTATGTGACTGTTCTACATTATGTTACTCGGTGTCATGTGTATTATTATGTGACTGTTCTGCATTATGTTACTCTGTGTCATGTGTATTATTATGTGACTGTTATACATTATGTTACTCGGTGTCATGTGTATTATTATGTGACTGTTCTACATTAAGTTACTCTGTGTCATGTGTATTATTATGTGACTGTTATACATTATGTTACTCTGTGTCATGTGTATTATTATGTGACTGTTCTGCATTATGTTACTCTGTGTCATGTGTATTATTATGTGACTGTTATACATTATGTTACTCAGTGTCATGTGTATTATTATGTGACTGTTCTACATTAAGTTACTCTGTGTCATGTGTATTAGTATGTGACTGTTATACATTATGTTACTCTGTGTCATGTGTATTATTATGTGACTGTTATACATTATGTTACTCGGTGTCATGTGTATTATTATGTGACTGTTATATATTATGTTACTCGGTGTCATGTGTATTATTATGTGACTGTTCTACATTATGTTACTCTGTGTCATGTGTATTATTATGTGACTGTTCTACATTATGTTACTCTGTGTCATGTGTATTATTATGTGACTGTTATACATTATGTTACTCTGTGTCATGTGTATTATTATGTGACTGTTATACATTATGTTACTCGGTGTCATGTGTATTATTATGTGACTGTTCTACATTAAGTTACTCAGTGTCATGTGTATTAGTATGTGACTGTTCTACATTATGTTACTCTGTGTCATGTGTATTATTATGTGACTGTTCTACATTATGTTACTCTGTGTCATGTGTATTATTATGTGACTGTTATACATTATGTTACTCTGTGTCATGTGTATTATTATGTGACTGTTATACATTATGTTACTCGGTGTCATGTGTATTATTATGTGACTGTTCTACATTAAGTTACTCAGTGTCATGTGTATTAGTATGTGACTGTTCTACATTATGTTACTCTGTGTCATGTGTATTATTATGTGACTGTTCTACATTATGTTACTCAGTGTCATGTGTATTATTATGTGACTGTTCTACATTATGTTACTCTGTGTCATGTGAATTATTATGTGACTGTTCTACATTATGTTACTCTGTGTCATGTGTATTATTATGTGACTGTTATACATTATGTTACTCTGTGTCATGTGTATTATTATGTGACTGTTATACATTATGTTACTCTGTGTCATGTGTATTATTATGTGACTGTTATACATTATGTTACTCTGTGTCATGTGTATTATTATGTGACTGTTCTACATTATGTTACTCTGTGTCATGTGTATTATTATGTGACTGTTCTACATTATGTTACTCTGTGTCATGTGTATTATTATGTGACTGTTCTACATTATGTTACTCTGTGTCATGTGTATTATTATGTGACTGTTCTACATTATGTTACTCGGTGTCATGTGTATTATTATGTGACTGTTCTACATTATGTTACTCTGTGTCATGTGTATTATTATGTGACTGTTATACATTATGTTACTCGGTGTCATGTGTATTATTATGTGACTGTTCTACATGATGTTACTCTGTGTCATGTGAATTATTATGTGACTGTTATACATGATGTTACTCTGTGTCATGTGAATTATTATGTGACATTCCGCTTCACTGTTTAGTGATCGTTTCGTACCACAACTCGGTTTGTTCCATCACATTCTATGGGTCTGAAAATCGTTGCTTTGCTCGGATTCTGTCTAGAGTCGCCATTCACTTGAGTTTTATGGCTATTAAAAAAAAAATATGAAAAGAGAGAAAAATGTCTTGCTGGGAGAAAATTGTGGTTTTTGTCAATCCGGAGGAGAAGTGTTTGAAATCCATTATGAGATGAAGGCTTTATTATTGCTTGTAGATTCAGAAGGCGACCATTTTGCAGACTCGGAGTTCTGGAAATTGGCTCAATACTCATTCTCATTTGTCAAATTCCAAACACTCTGTCGCAACCTTCACTGTGCCGCAGCTCGCAGGGCGCCAAATACAGCTGCCCCCAGCAATAAGCCATTATCAGAATAGCTTGCCATCCTTTGTCACAGACGCTGTTGACATTTGGAAGCTGAGGGAAGTGCACTGTGTCGGCGCCGAACGCAAAGCAGAGCAACGGCATCACAATTCTGCTCCACGCAAGGCATTGAAAGTGCAAAGTTATGGCGCCAAGAGGATGCGAATATATTCGAACGCTGCTTCCTGCAGCGCATAAGAGAGGGAAATACAGCTGCAGATCCTGCTCCTGCCGCAGGGGAAATTCAATTTTTTTGATCTTTGATTTAAAATTGGAGACATAATGATATTAATTATTATTAATCTATGAAGTGTTTATCTTCTACCTATCAATCTATCTTCCGAACCCCAAACTACCAAATCCACTGACAAAAAAATAAGGCTCCCTGAAAGAAATGTCACATTGCTGCAAAACATTAATTACAGTGTTGTCTCCGGCAGATATGTAAATGATTACAGGTGTAGACACTGGGTCTTGCCACAAGAGGGCATAAAAGTGCTCCTCCCCCTGCACTCTCAGAGGCTACTTTAGGACAGTGTACCTCTTCGTGAGAGCTGCTACACATGCTTCTAGAATGTACTGAAAGACATGGGGGGTCATTTAGTATACTGAAATATGCCTATATTAGGCGTATTTGAGATGCAGATGGCGGTGCAATGCAATCTGCGACTTTGACAAGTCCAAAATTGTGGGTGCGGCGTCGGCTGGGAAGGCCGGCCCATCTCATTTACCATTTTCCACGCCCGTTTCGGGTGTAGAAAAATATCTAAATGTAAGACAGCAAGGAAGCTGTCTTACATTTAGAACTGGCGTTGGATGAGCCGAAGTTATGGAGAGGCCGGCGCCTCTATTATAACTTTGGCGGAACCACCACCAGCTACGGGGCTTTATTAAGACTGGCGTCTAAAACTAGTGATAAGCGGCATAGACCATATTTGAATTTGCGATATTTTGCCATTTTTTGGCCGAATATTCGCCCTATGTTCGCAAATTCGAGAATTCGTGATCTCCAGTCATTGTTTACTTGATTGCAAAAATTGGCAATGTAATATATTCGCGATAAATTTGCGATACATTCGTGATACATTTGCGGTTTAAAATATTCAACGCTATTCGCCAATACGAATATATAGCACTATATTCTAAATACTCGTGAATTCTCGAAGTGGCGATATTCGCTATTAAAATTCGCGATTCGAATATTTCGCGCTCAACACTATCTAAAACGCCTGCCTTAATAAATGTGTCCCATTGTGCCCAGTTGACAGAAGTTCAGAGGGGGAGCATCATAGAAATGATAGGAGCAGGATTGCTCGCCATCTAGGAAGTTCTGACCTATTTGATGGGACGTGTTTAGAGCAATGGTTACGTGAGGGCACACGCGGTAAACAGGGTACAGACGGCCCAGACAGACCACCTGCAGAAAGGATCCACCAACAAGCATGAGTGGCTCCCACACTTTCAGGTGATGGGCCACGTGCTGTATGAGGTTGTAGGAGAGGACATTCAAAAATTTGCTATGGGGCCCAGTCATTTCTAGTAATGCCCTAGCTCTGCCATATCTCCTCCTCCAAGTCTTACAGAGGCGTCTTATATCTGACTCACAGAAAGAAAAGTCCAGTGAAAATATATATATATAAAAGCAATAAAACTTCTGGCAGTATTTTGTGGTTTTAGTGCTTACTGCTCGATCACTATAATTTTCTTGTAAGTTACTCAGACAAATTACATATTGGCCGGGAAGGAAGATCAGAGTTTAGTAAGAGCCGCCATCGCCTGTGTTTACTCCGCAAAAAGTCTGGTATCTCTTAACCGTCTGCTGTCTGCAGCCGCCTTTACCAACATGTATGGAGATCTTGCACTGCTACTGGTCCACACCAAGAGGGTAGGAACGTTAGGGGCATCGCATCATGACTATCTATTAGGGATGAGCGAATCGACTTCGGATGGAACATCCGAAGTCGATTCGCATATTACTTCGTTTGAATACTTTACTAAGCGAGCGCTCCATATAGTATTAGGATGTATTAGCTCCGATGAGTCGAAGTTATTACTTTGCAAAGTTTGGCGAGACTTCGCATAATAACTTCATAAACTAATTTCTATTGTAAAAAAAAATGGGGTTCGGTTCCAAGTGGTAAATTGTTTTTTACAATAGAAATTCATTTATGAAGTTATTATACGAAGTCTCGCAAGACTTTGCAAAGTAATAACTTTGGCTCATCGGAGCCAATACATTCTAATACTATATGGAGCGCTCGCTCAGTACAGTATTGAAACAAAATATTATGCGAATCGACTTAGAATGTTTCATCCGAAGTTGATTCGCTCATCCCTACTATCTATCTATCTATCTATCCATCCATCTGTCTGTCTATCTGCCCATCCATTAGTTTCCTTCCTTCTTTCCTTCTCTTCCTTCCTTTCTTAGGCAACTTTACACTCTGACAACCGGAATGCAACATGCTGGCAAAACCCTTGACAGGCTGCAATCCATCTCACAACCACTGGGTGGCCACATATAGCATAAACCAGGAATTCCCAACCTGCGGCCCTCCAGCTGTTGCAAAACTACAATTCCCAACATGCCCGAACAGCTTACAGCAGGCGTGCTCAACCTGCGGCCCTCCAGCTGTTGCAAAACTACAACTTACATCCTTCCCTGACAGCCTACAGCTATCATCCTACAGAAGGGCATTGTGGGAGTTGTAGTTTTACAACATCTGGAGGGCCGCAGGTCGAGCATCCCTGGCATAAACAATTCCTGACAGAGTATTGCGGAGTCACATTTGAAGCTCTCCGTCTCACGCCAATCCCCATGAGATATGTTGAGTCAAGAGAAAAGGTAAGAAAAAAAAAAGCAAGTCTGTTTGCACATGAGGGAACAAGAAGGGGTTAAAGTCCCTTTAATTAAGAGGGATCAATTGGCTTTTCAGAGAACATTAGATCCCCTCTCCATGTCTGCTACCCTATCGTGTCATTCCACCCTGGCATTCAGATTTCACACATAACATTTCCTTTGAGCAGCGGTAACATGACATTTATGAGAACAGCTTATCTCATTGATTGAAAATATCAAAAGTTACCAAAGAGAAGCTTTCATGATTATCTCATCCTCTGCAAATAATTCCAGCTCCCCCATGCACGGCACGGACGGCGAAGGTAAATTGCAGACGGAACAGTCTGAAAAAAGTACAAAAGGAGCTTCCAATTGGTTGGTATGGAATAATAGTGTCATTATAGACTGCGGAGGCAGACCACCATCGATCAGTCTGAGGATACAATGTATCTGCTATTAGAATGGAATCTCCTTCTGTTCACATGTTGCAGTCTTGTTTGAAGGCTGCTGCTCAATTTCTTCTGATGTTGGCCCTTTTCTCTTGGCATTCGATGGGTTATGGGGTAGGTTATCATTTGTAAATCGCTCTACAGTTTGCAAGGTTTGATTCACTTTGTAAAGCTCTGAGGGCTGCAGGGCAAGTGCTTTGTAAAGATCTGGAAAGCTGCAAATGGAAACAAATGGTCTTTTTGATTTTGCTGCCCGTGCTGCTTTAGTTTTGGATGGAATAGTCCCGCATCTTCTGGACTGTAGGTTCTCTGGATTATGAGCATTTCCAGACTACTGGATGGTACATCCATATGCAGTATCACACATTCACATTCCTATAGATTTTAATGCACCCTCCCTACTAAAAACCAGTGTCAGGCAGCTGCTGCCAAGGCCAATAAGGTAATGGGTTGCATCAAAAGGGGCATAGATGCCCGTGATGAGAACATAGTCCTACCACTTTACACAGACCACACATGGAGGACTGTGTACAGCTCTGGGCTCCTGTGAACAAGGCAGACATAGCAGAGCTGGAGAGGGTCCAGAGGAGGGCAACTAAAGTAATAACTGGAATGGGGCAACTACAGTACCCTGAAAGATTATCAACATTAGGGTTATTCACTTTAGAAAAAAAAAGACTGAGGGGAGATCTAATAACCATATATAAAGATAAGGATATCCTGTCATTGATACAACCAAGTGCTTTACTTGGCCTGGTACCTGGATCAGTGTCCCTGCAGCCCCCCCCCCCCCCCCCCCACCCCCAGACAAAAAGAAGCATTACACAAGGCTCACTGGAATCAATAGGGTGGACATGGGTCTCCAGCAAGAGACAGTCTTGGAATTTGAGTTGGACTGGCTCCCCAGAGGTTCCACTGGTACCAACCTCTAGTGGGCCCAGTCTCTGAAGCCAAAGTGGGCCCTAAAGGTCCAGGAGGAAAAAAAATGTAGATGCTTTTGGAACCAGTCAATTGCCACTGGGGTCTATTCCTTTGATTCAAAGACTTTCAGACTTTATTGATGATATAGGGGTTGGGCATCAAGAATAATTTCTTTCGATGGGTCCAAGAAATCATGGCTCACTGGAGGTTCCAGTCGTACCAGCAGATCCTCTAGTGGACCCAGTCTCTGAATCTACAGTGGGCCCCAAAGGTCCAGGAGAAAAAAAAACATTTGGAGATGCTTTTAGGGCCAATCTAGTCTATTTTGTTGATTTAAAACCCCATTAGATTTTATTGATGATATAGAGGTTGGGCCTCAAGAATAATTTCCTTCGATGGGTTCGAGAAACCCTGGCTCACTAGAGGTTCCACTGGTACCAGAAGATCCTCTAGTGAACCCAGTCTTTGAAGCCAGTGGACCCAAAATGTTCAGGAGAAGAAAAACATTTGGATATGCTTTTGGACCCAATCAATTACCACTGGGGTCTATTTCTTCGATTCAAAACCTATTAGACTTCATTGAGGATATAGAGGTTGGGCCCCAAGAATAATTTCCTCTGATGGGCCCAAGGAACTCAATTCCAATACTTTGCTCATCAATATGACCTAAGTAGTCCAGAACAAGTGACCGTCCCCATCAACTCAGAATTGCCCAATAAGATTATTCGAGGTTTTGTAAATTGGACAAACCCTTTACAATCCATCCTGGCACAGTGACTCGGTGATCATTGATCTTACATTGATTAGTATCATTACTTTACTTGTTTAGGTCGGTCTCAAACCTCTTCTCCAGGAACTATTTTGTGCTGCCAGTGATTGACTGCAGAGGACACATGTGTAGTTGGGTACATCACTGCTGCAGCCTAATGAGCAAAACCAGCAAGGACCACCAGAGCAGAGGCACTGGAGCAACAGGGATCTAACAGGTGAGCATAGGCTATTTTTTATTATTTCATCACCTCGCCTGTCTATTCCCATTTTTATGACCTTGGACTTCACCTGTAAAGAAGCACTCCCACAAAAAATGTTTTGCGATGTAAACTGTAGTGAAGCTTATTTTCGTTCCAGTGACTGTGTTTGTGATTTATAACATCCCTTCTGATCCTCAGCTGTGTCATGTGACCTAACACTGTGCCTCTCCAACTGACACAGGACAAGATGTCAGTTACTTCTTTATTCATTCCTTTGAGACTGACATTGAGGCTACCGTCGGAATACATAGAGAAACTGACTTCCTGCCCACACATAAGGTGCTGTGTCAGTTGGAGAGTCACATGACACAGCTGAGGATCAGACAGACAGATAACTCACAAATGCAGTCACTGGTAAGAAAATTAGCTTCACTACAGTTGACATCATGTACCTTTCTAACAGGTCAGAGAATAAAAAAAAAATTGCGGGAGTGCTTCTTTAAGGACTGACCGATCAAAAAGAATAATTAGAAGAACTGGCAGACGAGAGAGATCAAAAATAATTGCTCCCAGTTTTACGTGACGCCGAACTAGATGATCTGTACTTATCCAACATTATTAGAGTCACACGTCTTTATCTTCACTTTATCCTGATCTGAGAATATAATTATCAGTTTTCATGAAATGTAACATTTAGCGACCATTATGCAGTTGGTGTTGAAGTGGATCTCAAAGACAACTCCTCCTCTCAGAATAGTAATGTTCCTTCCCGAAACCTGTTACCAACCATTTAATCCATTGAACAAAATGACAGCATTCTTCATCTGTAATTAACATGTTATAAAGCTCATAAGCTTCTTCTGCAGATTTTTCTTTTTAGTGTTTTTAGTTTGTTTTTTTTTTTGCGCTCTGCCAGAGATGTTTTCTTCTTTTCTCCATGTAAACTGTAATTTTACAAAATCCTTCTTTCAATGTTGCAAAATACTCAAGGGTAAAGTTTTGACATTTTTATTCTTTCAGGTGGTTTATGAGATGACAAAAGTGAGCCTGATTTTTAAAATAGCGCCACTCTTGTCTTGCTTGGTATTACAGCCCAGCCCTGGTGAACAAACTGCAGTACCATACACCACCACATGGACAATAGTGGCACTACACAGACCAATTCTTTTAATTTCATATCTCCTTTAAAGGGGTTGTCCCACAAAAAATATCCTGAAAAGGAGCTGCAGCACGGTGGCTAAGAACATACAGTGGTTTAACAAGACAGGTTCCACTCAGAACAGGCCTTGCCATGGTCAACCAAAAAAGTTGAGTGCACGTGCTCAGAGATCTATCCAGAGGTTGTATTAGTGCTGCCAGCATTGCTGCAGAGGTTACAGGGGTGGGGGGGGGGGGGGGGGGGGGGGGGGTCAGCCTGTCAGTGCTCAGCGTCATATCCAGAGGTTGTATGAGTGCTGCCAGCATTGCTGCAGAGGTTACAGGGGTGGGGGTCAGCCTGTCAGCGTCATATCCAGAGGTTGTATGAGTGCTGCCAGCATTGCTGCAGAGGTTACAGGGGTGGGGGGTCAGCCTGTCAGCGTCATATCCAGAGGTTGTATGAGTGCTGCCAGCATTGCTGCAGAGGTTACAGGGGTGGGAGGTCAGCCTGTCAGCGTCATATCCAGAGGTTGTATGAGTGCTGCCAGCATTGCTGCAGAGGTTACAGGGGTGAGGGGTCAGCCTGTCAGTGCTCAGCGTCATATCCAGAGGTGGTATGAGTGCTGCCAGCATTGCTGCAGAGGTTACAGGGGTGGGGGGGTCAGCCTGTCAGTGCTCAGCATCATATCCAGAGGTTGTATGAGTGCTGCCAGCATTGCTGCAGAGGTTACAGGGGTGGGGAAGGGGGTCAGCCTGTCAGTGCTCAGGGTCCTATCCAGAGGTTGTATGAGTGCTGCCAGCATTGCTGCAGAGGTTACAGGGGTGGGGGGTCAGCGTCATATCCAGAGGTTGTATGAGTGCTGCCAGCATTTCTGCTGAGGTTACAGGGGTGGGGGGTCAGCCTGTCAGTGCTCAGGGTCCTATCCAGAGGTTGTATGAGTGCTGCCAGCATTGCTGCAGAGGTTACAGGGGTGGGGGGGGGGGGGTCAGCCTGTCAGCGTCATATCCAGAGGTTGTATGAGTGCTGCCAGCATTGCTGCAGAGGTTACAGGGGTGAGGGGTCAGCCTGTCAGTGCTCAGCGTCATATCCAGAGGTTGTATGAGTGCTGCCAGCATTGCTGCAGAGGTTACAGGGGTGGGGGGGTCCGCCTGTCAGCGCTCAGACCATACACCGCACACTGCATCAAATTGATCTGCATGGCTGTCGCCCCAGAAGGAAGGTTCTTCTAAAGATGATGAACAAGAAAGACTGCAAATAGGTTGCTGAAGACCAGCAGATTAAGGACGTGGATTACTGGAACCACGTCCTGTGGTCTGATGAGACCAAGATAAACTTATTTGGTTCAGATGGTGTCAAGCCTGTGTGGGGGCAACCAGATGAGAGGCACAAAGACAAGTGTGTCCTGCCTACAGTGAAGCATGTTGGTGGGGGTGTCATGGTTTGGGGCTGCATGAGTGCATGAGTCACGGACGTTCCCGCGACAGGTGGCAGGAGATCGGTGAAACTGGCAGCTCGTGGTTTGATCTGACATGTTTTCCGTTTGGATCAAATGACGTCTGTGTTGTTTCTGGTGCTTCCCACACCTTCATTCCCCAGGTGTGGCTTTTAGGGTCATTTAACCTTCTCTATTTATTGTTGTTTCTCCCACCATGCTATGCGGTTTATAGCTTCTGTAGGAGTTGTGGATAGCTGGTGTGTGGATCTCAACTGAGTTCCTGGTGCTGCCATAGCCACTTAAAGTTAAGTGTTTTCTTTCCCTTTTGTATTTTGTTTGGGTTATTTTGTGTGTTGCATTTCCCTGTCATTTGTATTAAGGCCTGAGGGAGACTCCTGTCCGTTTTGATAAAAGTGAGTCTGATTTTTCAAAATAGCGCCACTCTTGTCTTGCTTGGTATTAAAGCCAAGCCCTGGTGACCAAACTGCAGTACCATACACCACCACATGGACAATAGTGGCACTACACAGACCAATTCTTCTAATTTCATATCTCCTTTAAAGGGATTGTCCCACAAAAAATATTCTATATTTTTCAAACCAGCAGCTGGATCTGAATACTTTTGTAATTGCATGTAATGTATGTATAATCTTGTATAGCCGCTGAGCTCTAAAAAAAAAAAAAGTACCTGTATAGCACCAACTGCTGTTTGTTCTTTTGCTTATTTCTCCATCCACCTGACTAAAGTGGTCGCACAAGCTCAGTTTAAATCTTCAATTGTCACCAGCCATATCTTCTGTTAGGCTGCGTTCACAAGGGCGAGATTTCCGCGCGGGTGCAATGCGGTAGGTGAACGTATAGCACCCGCACTGAATCCCGTCCCATTTATTTCAATGGGGCTGTTCAGATGAGCGGTGATTTTCACGCATCACTTGTGCGTTGCGTGAAAATCGCAGCATGCTCTATATTCTGCGTTTTTCACGCAACGCAGGCCCCATAGAAGTGAATGGGGTTGCGTGAAAATCGCAAGCATCCGCAAGCAAGTGCGGATGCGGTGCGATTTTCACGCACGGTTGCTAGGAGACGATCAGGATAAAGACCCGATCATTATTATTTTCCGTTATAACATGGTTATAAGGGAAAATAATAGCATTCTGAATACAGAATGCATAGTAAACTAGCGCTGGAGGGGTTAAAAAAATAATAATAATAATTTAACTCACCTTAGTCCACTTGATCGCGGCCCGGCATCTCCTTCTGTCTCCTTTGCTGAACAGGACCTGTGGTGAGCATTAATTACAGGTAAAGGACCTTTGGTGACGTCACTCCGGTCATCACATGATCCATCACATGATCTTTTACCATGGTGATGAACCATGTGATGACCGGAGTGACGTCACCAAAGGTCCTTTACCTGTAATTAATGCTCACCACAGGTCCTGTTCAGCAAAGGAGACAGAAGGAGATGCCGGGCCGCGATCAAGTGGACTAAGGTGAGTTAAAAAATGTTTATTTTTTTTTAACCCCTCCAGCACTAGTTTGCTATGCATTCTGTATTCGGAATGCTATTATTTTCCCTTATAACTATGTTATAAGGGGAAATAATACAATCTACAGAACACCGATCCCAAGCCCGAACTTCTGTGAAGAAGTTCGGGTTTGGGTACCAAACATGCGCGATTTTTCTCACGCGAGTGCAAAACGCATTACAATGTTTTGGACTCGCGCGGAAAAATCGCGGGTGTTCCCGCAACGCACCCGCACATTTTCCCGCAACGACCGTGTGAACCCAGCTTTAGAAGCTGTGGCAATTACAGGGAATGAGCTGCAGCAGAAAGGACGTGTCCACCTGGGGCTTTGATAGGGAGAGATCTGCAGAAGAAAGGACACATCCCCTGAACTGTAATAGTGAGGGAGCTGCCTGAACTGTAATAGAGAGAGAGCTGCAGCAAAAAGGACTGAGCTTCCAGCCTGAAATAGATCTAGTAGAACAATTGGAGCAATGAATGGGGAGATCTCTGGTTCCATGTGAGGTACAGGGCTGGTTCTATAAAAAAGATTGTCATATACTGTATGATGTCTGATTTACATTTTTTATATCAATTATGGCATAACCCCTAAAGTCTACTATATAACCAATAGATTTCTATTTACCCAGGAAGGAATTCATTTGATGATGTATATAGGGTATAGTAGAGTAATGTTAACCAATATATGGACTCATAAGATAAAAATGGTAATAGAAGTGACAACAGGAAGTGCAGCCATATTGAATTAGCTTCTAAGGCCTGTATTACACCAACCGATTATCTGACATTTTCTGACAAATCATTGGTCAGATGGCCAGTTACACACACAGATCTTTTGTTATACACACACCAACTATTGGTCTGATTGGACAGATATTTGTGAGATAATCTTTTGGTGTAATACGGCCTTAAGACACTGATGGTAAAAGTTGTGTCTGCAGAGTAGCTGCCAAGTGGTGGAGAAGATAAGTGTTGATGCTGGATAATCAGAGAGGAACATTAGAGGCAGATGGAATCCAAAGACAGATTCACGGTCAAAGCCAAGACTATTACCAGGAAGGACTACAAGTATCAATATGGCAGGCAAAAAGGGAAATCAGACAGTCTTTGCTTGGTCTACTGACTGTGCCTTCTGGTGAACCAACCAGGTGGACCTGTGGAATGGCTGGGCAGCAGACTGATTGGCCGGACCTCTGGGTTGATTGGACAGTGAAATGATCAATTTGATCTCTGTACTGGTTAGACGGCAGACTGATCAGCTGGACCTCTGGTTTGATTGGAGGGTAGACTCTTCATTCTATGTCCTCCTGCCCTGTATATAGAAGAGAAGGACATTGTAGGTGGCCGTAATATGGAACAAACTGACTGCAAAACAACACTCGTAAAAATATTATTTGAGGTCATAAAAGGATCATCCTCATCCTTTATATAGTATAGGACAAAGGATATCTGCACAGATACATTATAGTCTAGGACTGATAAGTATTTTTTATTTTATCAAAAACTGGCGGTGAATGGAGGAACCTACAATCAGCGGGTGTATCCATTGTGACAATTCAAATACTCATCCCTCCCGTCGCCACCATCGTCGCCATCCTGTGCTGCAGCAGACACAATGCATTAAGGTAGCCCCATGAAAATCGCATTATTATCAAAGGCGCTCAGCACGTTCCTTCCCGTCCTTTCAAAACTATTTGAAACATTTTTTAACAAATAGCAAAATAAATATTTATTCTGCTTTGTCCGATAATGAGTCGGTTTCATTTGACGGTCACAATAAGAACAGTTTCCATAAACATGTTGTGGATCTTGATGGTAAAATTCACTCTCAAGAAATTATTTGTCTAAGTTGAATAGGGGTTTTAATTTGGGCGTTTAGTGGAGAAGAGAAAGGTCGTGAAATCTTCATAAAATCCAACTGTTACATTGTCATCAAGGACTGCAGGACATTTCATCATACGGTGGGTTAGATAATAGCACAAAAGCCGGTTATAATCTGTTCTGCTATTTGGCTGAAGATATGTTTTTATCTTGGAGCTTGTTGAGGAGAGTGCTTACGATCGTTCCAGTAATAACTCTGCGTGGAAGAGATTCATTTTGAGAAGAAAAGTAGGTGTAATTGTACACTTCAGATGTTCGGAGAGTGTTTGTTTCTTTCTAATCTTGGACAAGCAAGTAATTCTTCTGTAAGATAAGGTTTGGGATGATAGTTTTAGTGAATTCCTTTTTCATAATGTGACCTCGTGTTCATTTCAAATGTTTAGGTTAAAAATATTTTTCAAATATTATGGAGGAATTTTTTAGTTTTTCATATACAGTATCTCACAAAAGTGAGTACACCCTCACATTTTTGTAAATATTTTATTTATTTTCATGGAACAACACTGAAGATCTGACACTTTGATACACTGTAAAGGAGTCAGTGTAGGGCTTGTATAACTGTGTAAATTTGATGTGCCCTCAAAATAACTCAACACACGGCCATAAATGTCTAAACCGCTGGCAACAAAAGTGAGCACACCCCTAAGTGAAAATAGCCAAAATGTGCCCAATAAGCCATTTTCCTTCCCAGGTGTCATGTGACTCGTTAGTGTTACAGGGTCTCAGGTGTGAATGGGGAGCAGGTGTGATAAATGTGGTGTTATCGCTCTCACACTATCTCATACTGGTCACTGGAAGTTCAACATGGCTCCTCATGGCAAAGAACTCTCTGAGGATCTGAAAAAAAGAATAGTTGTTCTACATAAAGATGGCCGAGGCTACAAAAAGATTGCCGACACCCTGAAAACGGAGCTGCAGCATGGTGGCCAAGACCATAGAGCGGTTTAACAAGACAGGTTCCACTCAGAACAGGCCTCGCCATGGTCGACCAAAGAAATTGAGTGCACGTGGTCAGAGTCCTATCCAGAGGCTGTATGAGTGCTGCCAGCATCGCTGCAGAGGTTACAGGGATGGGGGGTCAGCCTGTCAGCGCTCAGATCATATGCCGCATACTGCATCAAATTAATGTGCATGGTTGTCACCCCAGAAGGAAGCTTCTTCTAAAGATGATGAACAAGAAAGCCTGCAAATAGTTTGCTGAAGACCAGCAGATTAAGGACGTGGATTACTGGAACCATGTCCTGTGGTCTGATGAGACCAAGATAAACTTATTTGGTTCAGATGGTGTCAAGCCTGTGTGGGGGCAACCAGGTGAGGAGCACAAAGACAAGTGTGTCGTGCCTACAGTGAAGCATGTTGGTGGGGGTGTCATGGTTTGGGGCTGCATGAGTGCTGCTGTCACGGACATTCCCGCGACAGGTGGCAGGAGATTGGTGAGAGTGGCAACACGTGGTTTGATCTGACATGTTTTCCGTTTGGATCAAATGATGTCTGTGTTGTTTCTGGTGCTTGCCTCACCTTCTTTCCCCAGGTGTGGCTATTATGGTCATTTACCCTTTTCTATTTATTGTTGTTTCTCCCACCATGCTATGCGGTTTATAGCTTCTGTAGGAGTTGTGGATAGCTGGTGTGTGGATCTCGGCTGAGTTCCTGGTGCTGCCATACCCACTTGAAGTTAAGTGTTTTCTTTCCCTTTTGTATTTTGTTTGGGTTATTTTGTGTGTTGCATTTCCCTGTCATTTGTATTAAGGCCTAAGGGAGACTCCTGTTCATCCTTGCTTTTGGAGGAACAGGTTGTCTCAGTCCTGTCCTATAGGGTGAGTTAGGACACTAGGTATCCGGTGTATGAACTTGCCTACCTCTGGGCTCTGTTCATATTGGTAGTTAGTCAGGACTTTGATTAGGGTTTTACTAGGAGGTGTCCATCTCCTTTCCCTAGTTTCCAGGCCTTATTCCCTCACCCCTTTCCCTCCTAGTTCAGTGTTGCATTTCCCTCCCACACCCGAACTTGACAGCTGCCCGGTGTGGGGAGCTACAGTTCATTGAGGGAACGATGAATGCCAACATGTACTGTGACATACTGAAGCAGAGCATCATCCCCTTAGTTTGGAAACTGGGCCACAGGGAAGTATTCCAACATAACGACCCCAAACACACCTCCAAGACGACCACTGCCTTGCTAAAGAAACTGAAGGTAAAGGTGCTGGAATGGCCAAGCATGTCTCCAGACCTATACCCTATTGAGCATCTGTGGGGCCTACTTAAATGCAAGGTGGAGGAGAGCAAGGTTTCTAACATCCACCAGCTCCCTTATGTCATCATGGAGGAGTGGAAAAGGATTCCAGTGGCAACCTACAGCAGTGGCCATGATCCATCATTGTAAAACCTCCATTATAAAACTGGCAGATCATAACATAGGATCCCACTGCTGACAATAGATGATGAAAACATCTCACCTCCAACTCCCTCCTCCCTCTCACTCCACAGTGCCCTCTGCCCATGATGACACAGACCATGTGGATTACATTTTATCAAAGATAACATGAGATCTCACCATTGAGATGGGGACAGCTAAGCCCCCTTCCATTCTCCCACAGTAATCAATGACTCATTTTCAGACCCTTTTTTCAGTGGTCTTGGAGATGTATGAAAATTGCATCGTTCCTGCTGATGTTTCCCCTGCCCTCTCTTTGTGACTCCTTCTATTTGACTTTATAGTGAAGTCAATGCAATGTTTGGACTATGGCGTCCTTAAAGTAAAAATCTAGCAAAATCCGTTGATGGAACATGTGACTGTCTCCTTTCAATTCCTTGTAGTATGACTGGGTTGGTTCCACCAGTGGCAGCTTTGAAGAAGGTCCACAGCACATATAAAGGAGGCAGATGAGATGAGCTTTCCCTCATATCCTATCCTCAACGACATGTCTATCTTTGGATTTGTGTTGTTGTGTTGTTCCTAACAACTGGACCAGCAGGGCGCTGCTTGAGATGAGATACGTTTAGAAAAATTCGATTCGGCAGCTTCGCCGAATTTTGACAAGAAATTAGATTTTTTAAGAATTAGTTTTTTCGCAAATCACGACGATCGTGCCTCCCCCCACTCCCCCTCTTTTAACCCTTCCGATGCTGCATTCAGCGCTGAGCATGGCATCATTGACTCACATTCAGCTGCTCAGGGATTAATTAGGGGTTAAAAAAAATTACTCTCACCTCATCCACTTGATTGCAGTGAGGCCGTGTGCTCCCAACTTGATTAATCATGTGGTGAAGTCATCACGTTCGCCGCAGGTCCTTTGGCGGGTTTTCTTCAATCAAGACGGGAGCGGACAGCCTCTCCGTGATCAAGTGGATGAGGTGAGTATATTTTTTTTTACTTTCAGTCACCATTTTAGGAAAAAATTAATTCATTACCACGAAGGCTTTGTGGTGAATCAAATTTTTCCTGAAATTCGGACCGAAGTCCATTTCAAATACTTCAATTCGCTCAACACTAGGCGCTGCAAACATGAATCTATGGCCATTTTTGGACAACCTTTTATCAAATGACACTTTAGAGGATTTTCCATAAATCCTGTCTCGAATTATCCATATCCTTCAACAGGTGGCTTTAACACCAAGGACCGAAAATGACCAAAAAAACACAATATTGCTTCTTCTTCTTTGTATTGTAAAATATGTAATGCACATGCATTTGCTTCAGAATGTCACTTAATGAACATTCAGTACATGACAAGCTTTCTCTTGGCTGTTTCATAGAACTTTTAGGTTTGTGCAACAAAGGGACCTTAATTTAGGTTAAAAAACCTCCCTCTCCGCCAGCTTTGTAATTTACAAGTAATCATACATGGGGTAAAACACTGTAATTACAGATGCATAAAATGCATTCAGCATCAGCATTGAAGACAATGTATTCCACGGCAGCAAACAAAATAAAAATGAGATGAAATACATAAGTAAAATGTGCCCAATCAGTGCCTAAATGCCTCTGATACAATCAGAACGTATGAATTTTATTTAATTTTTTTGGCTCA
The DNA here is from genome assembly GCF_905171765.1 of Bufo bufo. Lineage (NCBI taxonomy): Eukaryota > Metazoa > Chordata > Amphibia > Anura > Bufonidae > Bufo > Bufo bufo. The sequence continues at coordinate 15,618,684 of NC_053399.1, read as the reverse complement.
CAAGTGATGATTAGTTGCGCTTTTATGTTTTCTGCCTGGGGAAAATCTGTGAATTATAGTGATAGGAATGCTTTTTCATTTTATGCTGTTCCTACTGGTCATGTTATACTGTTTATATATTTATAGTGAGGATTGTGACATGGGGGTTATTAAAGTAAGATGCGCCAAATTTATTAAATGGGTTTTCCCATCTAAAGATTTGTGGCATATTGTTAGGATAGGCCACTAATGTCAGGGACCTCTGGGGCCCACTCTTATGTCCAGAATGGGGTCCACGAACTGAAGGAGAGAGCACTCCGCATGTGCAATGTCCTCTCCATTCACTGGATAGCGAAGCAGAAGTCCAATAGCAGTGAATGTGGAGAAAGCTGCGCAAGCACAACCACCTCTTCATTGACTGCGATGGGACTGCGCTCGGATATTTTTCGAACGTTCGTAGTTATGAATGGAGGGTGGCTGCCCCCGTAGGGCTGCTCTTCCTTCACTTAAGGGTCTCCGTTCTGGAGATAGGAGTTGGTCCCAGAGGTGGAACCCAGACCTATCTGACATTTGTAGAATATCTTGAATGATATGCCACAAACTTTGAGATGGGAAAACCTCTTTAAGAGCTGCAGGCCTCTTAATACATTTGGTGTATCATCTGGCAGTCCATGATCCAGAAAGCAAATCTAGATTTTCTCTGTAATTTATGCCAGCATCTGTTTTAAATTCTAGTAAATATGGTAGCCTAGGGTGGCCTTTTTACATCAGAAAGCAGGCATACATCCTTTGCTAAATATTGTCTGCCTGCAGCCACCACTAGGGGGAGTATACTGTACACACATTATTTTTAACTCATTGTATAAGCAGTACGCTCCTAGGTTCTTCCTAGTTGTGAATTTTGATTTGGGCAGAGAGGTGAGAGAGGGAATGGAGACCAAACTGTCAAATTTAGCAGGGATTCCTGCAGCTGCTATGTACTGTGAAACTTCCTCGTACCTTCCTGTTCATGTGCCTCTCTGTTGTAGCCCACCTCTGGAACCCACTCCTGTCTTCAGGATGGGGCCCCCTCAGCACACTCAGCATGCTCTCAACTCACTGCTTGTTTTTCAGTAAGGAGAAAGAGTTAAGTTTCTCCGAATTTATTTTCCCCATCGTCGAGATATCATTGAGGCATCTTCTTATCCTCAGGTCAATGGCATATGTCTTACCAGAGAAGATGCAGACAGATATGAAAGTCGATATGCCATTACCGCTGTTATTTTTGTTTTCATTTGTAACACAATGATTTGTGTCTGAGGAATGGATATTGACTTGAGCTGATTTCTTATGCCAGAAGAGAAAAGAACATCCAGAGAGAAGCTTAAAGGAAATGTCTTACTTACAGAACCCATCGTCATATACCGTACTTTATTCATTTATTGGGAGTCTCTAATCAGAACCTTCACCACCTTGAAGAGCATCTACGAAGATCATCTGGAGGACCCAGGATACCCAAGCATGACACAGATGGCCTATTCATTTCCATGAGAACTATGCAATAATTTATTTCTCCTGTGGTGGCGCTGTAGGGAAATGAACATGTTCTTCCAGGTTCCTCCACATGATTGCAGCTGATCTCAGCAGCAGGATATCCTGTGATTAGAATATTTGTACAGAGGATTGTAAAAAAAAAAGTGGACTACCCCATTGGAATCCTTGGATTTGGTTCACAAGGGTTATTTATGTAGTTTAGTATATAACTTCACCATAAATGGAGTCTTCTAAATGGGAAAAATCACATCTACAGTGAAGCAGGAACCAAACATGTGTCCATAATGAAATATTGGGATTTGTATAAAGAGGTTTTCCATGATTTAAAGGGGTTTATGTCATCAATATCAGATTGGTAGGCGTCCACACCCAGCACCCCCACCAATCAGCTGTTTCAAGCAGCCACTTATACATACTATACAGTGGATGGATGGCTCCATCATCTTTGTTTCCAGTGGGACCATGAGGAAGTTCTGTTCCCATTCATTTGAATTCGAGTTAAGCTGCAAGATGCCAGCAAGGCCACTAAACAGTGGGCGGAACCTTGTGCTTCTGGTTCTGTGCGCTGTATCGGTGGCTGCCCAAAACAGCTGATTGGTGGGAAGTGTTGGACTCCCACCAATCTGATATCAATGACTTATCCTGAGGATAGGTCAGCAGTATCTAAGTACCGGAAACCCTCTTCAAATATTGATCGCCTATCCTCAGGAGAGGAAATCAATATCAGATCATTGGGGGTTGGACTCCCAGAACCCCAACTGATCAGCTATTTAAAGGGTCATGGTGCCCTCAGTGGTCATCTGGGGCCTGAGGCTTAACTAATGCCCCTAGGCCTACCAAAGTTACCAGTATATTAGGCCATGCCTAATAGATTGCCTGTCAGTATCACTGTGCCCGACAGTAACTTACTCATCTGGTTGGGCAAGGGCTCTATATTATTTGCCCTGTCCCTGCTGCTGGTCCAGACCTGCTGCCTCTCCTCTGTTCTTCAGAGAGCGCTGTTACGTTTGTCTACCCATATATACAACCTCTGTCCATTTGCTAATTCTGACCCTCCTCTGCCTGACCTGACCCTCACCTGTTTACCATATTGAACCTCTGCTGCCTTCCCAGACCTCAGACTTGTTTCATGGATTTTCATGAACGCTGCCTGGCCTAACTTCTCCCTGTTTCCTGACTACAAGTATTGCCTGATCCTTTGGTGCTTCGCATCGATGTCTCTGACCTCTGTGGGTCAGCTGTGAACAACACTGGGACTATTCCAAGAGGCAGCGACCTGATGGCTCCCACTATCAGAGGCACACTGACAGGCTATAACGCTTTGGAGTTCTAAGTATACTGGAGTATTATGCATGCAATGAAATTATTAGCTTAATAAAGTTTAGTAAAGTTTAGTAAACATTGGAGAATACAATCTATACATTAGAAAACATAAAAAGTTTTGGCTCTTGGAATGCCACAAGGCAAAAAACAAGACCTTGCTCCACAAGTTTTAACAGGCCAAGCCTTAAAGGGCTTGTCTTATCTGACTACATTGGTGGCATATCGCTGGGATATGCCATCAATGCCTGAAACCTACAGGTCCCACCTCTAGGACTGCACTTATCTTCAGTACGGTACCCTCGAGGAGAGCAGACGTGCAGCCCTTCACTTGTTTGTATGGGACTACTAAAAATATTTTTGGAATTCCTATAGAAAAGAATGGAGAGCACCTCAAATGAGACATACTCTTTGTGGGGTTAAGAACTTAATCGGTAAGGTAAAATTGCCATGGGTGGATGTGGCTTGGACGCAGCCACATCATCTGGTCTCACCCTATGCTGTAGCTCTCAGTGGGTGCTATTTGTTCCATTGGGTCCAGTGATTCCGGCGGACGCCCCTGCTTATGTAGCTCCAATTCACTCGCTTGCAATCCGTACTGCACAAACTTTGCATTGAGTTAAGACTTGCCTTTTACATTAAAAGCAGTAAGACACCAACAAAACAGCGAAGGAAACTTATTTACAAAGTCGATTTGTTACAAGGCTAAGTTTTCAGCAGATATTTCAAAATAACTAATTTCAGCCCGGAACATTAATGCATTGTACCCGCCTGGCATTTATCACCGCACAACATCCAGGGCAGGATAAATGCACAGCCCGCTCGATAGTGCATATTTCATAGGAGCCAATAAAAATATAAAATTCCATCACAGCTTTGGAGGTAAAGTTTAATATGTTCATTTTTCACATTGCAATGTTTCCAACGTATTAATAAAGTTATAGTAATGTCGACTCGTAAAACAGGAATATAAACATAAAAAAGGAAACAGAAAAGCCGAACGCCTCAGAAATGCCAGCTCTGCACTGTAACCCGACGTTATAAGTTATCAAAGGGACATTAACTCACAGCTTAATTCTGCATCAGATAACAGGAGGATCGGCTTTAACCCTTTATTACCTGCAGGAAAGGAGATTGGCTGTACTCATTTGTGAACCAACCTGACATTGTGCTTACTAATTATTATTATTATTATTATTATTATTATTATTATTATTAATAATAATTATTATAATTAACCCTTATTATCACTTACTATTATTATTATTATTATTAATAATAATAATAATTAATCATTTAAAAATGTTACTATATATTATCACCATTAGAAATATTACAATTATTAATAATGATATTTTGCTAATTATTAGTGTTGATCGAGCACCATAGTGCTCAGGGGCTCGGGCCAAACACCTCGGGATGCTCGGGTGCTCTACCGAGCACAATGGAAGTCAATGGGAGAACCCGAGCATTAAACCAGGCGCACCTTGCTCTGAAGAGGGGACAGTGTCTGGTTCACATGAAAAGGTCAGAAATTGATGGAAACACCACTGAAATGGTTCGGGAACAGCATGGGGAGGATGTCTGGATGCATCTTGGACTCCCAGGTCGCTGCTGGGAACGATGTTGTCCGAGTAGTATTCCCCATTTACAGACTGACAATAATACACACAAAACCGAAGATAAAATGGATTTTAGAGGAAAATATTTTAGGAAACATTCTTTCCTGTATAGGCACTCCGATACAACCTGTATATCACATAAAGGAGGGCCTCATTCACATTGTGGTACAATAGTTCAGGCAGTGGGACTCCTACACTCATAAAGCCTATGCACTAAGTGAAAGGGCTGCCAAACATTGCAAGGAAACGGCACTCCAATACACCCTTTATTACACATAAAAGAGGGCATCATACACAACCTTGATGATTGATGGCCTGCTGGTGACCCTCAAAAACATTTGGAGCAAGGGCCTGCTGATCTGACCATTTAAAACATTATGGGCGAGGACCTGCTGCCGCTATGGTGGCTAGATAACCTGGGCCCGATCGCATCTCCCTGTAACGGCGACGATCCATTCAGATGTCTGGCCTATCAACTTTTGATGTTATTTTCAGCGCAAACCACGGTGACCATGAGTAATGGGGAATCTGGGTTTGATTATGGAGAGGGAGCCTGAGAAACAGCTACGGCTACCACTTCCAAGCAAGTCAGCATGTGTGCGCATAGGTATAATTAGGTGAAGGCCTGCAGGTGAGCTGACCCTGTAAAAGATTGTAGGTGAGGGCCTGCAGGTGAACTAACCCTGCAAAAAATTATATGCGAGGGCCTGCTGCTGAGCTGACTCTCTAAAACATTATGGGAGAGTGCCTGCTGCTTAGCTGGCCATTGAAAAAGTTTACAGTGTTTAAAGCAGGCCGGGTCACCTGAATACTTTAGCTAGGAATAATGGAATAGGACTCCGGTTCAATTTTGTTGGTTTTCGGAACTGGGGCCATGATTAAGAGGGACGGCCGGGGGCATCCGTATTGCGCCTCTAGAGGTGAAATTCTTGGACCGGTGCAAGACGAACCAAAGTGAAAGCATTTGCCAAGAATGTTTTCATTAATCAAAAACGAAAGTCGGAGGTTCGAAGACGATCAGATACCGTCGTAGTTCCGACCATAAACGATGACGACCGGCGATCCGGCAGCATTATTCCCATGACCCGCTGAGCAGTTTCCGGGAAACCAAAGTCTTTGGGTTCCGGGGGGAGTATGGTTGCAAAGCTGAAACTTAAAGGAATTGACGGAAGGGCACCACCAGGAGTTGAGCCTGCGGCTTAATTTGACTCAACACAGGAAACATAGCTCTTTCTCAATTCTGTGGGTGGTGGTGCATGGACGTTCTTAGTTGGTGGAGCGATTTGTCTGGTTAATTCTGGTTTAAGAACGAGACTCCTCCGTGATAACTAGTTACGCAATCCTCGGCGGTGAGGATTGTGTTGACCAGACTCATGGATAGTGAGACTGGACTTGTAGGTGAGGGCCTGCTGGTGAGCTGACCCTCTAAAAAATTATGGTTGAGGCCTGCTGCTGAGCTGACCATTTAAAAAATTATGGGAGAGTGCCTGCTGCTTAGCTGACCATTGAAAAATTTTACAGTGTTCAAAGCAGGCCGGGTCGCCTGAATACTTAAGCTAGAAATAATGGAATAGGACTCCGATTCTATTTTGTAGGTTTTCGGAACTGGGGCCATGATTAATAGTGATGAGCGGCATAGTCAATATTCGAATTTGCGATATTTCGCGAATTTTTGGCCTAATATTCACCATAAATTAGCAAATTCAAGAATTCGTGATCTCCAGTCATTGTTTACTTGATTGCGAAAATCGTCAATGTAATATATTTGCGATAAATTCTCGATAAATTTGCGATTAGAATATTCAACACTATTCACGAATACGAATATATAGCACTATATTCTAAATATTCGCGAATTCTCAAAGTGGCTATATTCGCAATTAAAATTTGCGATTCGAATATTCGTCTAGCCCCACCCATGCGACAATAAACTATATGTCCAGTAGATCAAAATGACTGCAATGGAAAGGAGATATTTGAAAAAATAAAATTTTATATATATATATATATATATATATATATATATATTTATATTTATTTTGTTGCACTGAGTACTATAAAAAAACATGAAAAATTTTAAAAAAAACTATTTCCCCCTTTATTATATAGAAAAATATAAAAACAAAAAATACTAAAATGTAAAGTAACATAGAGCTATAGCCCTGCATCTCACAGGAAAAGTTAAGCAACATAATTTAATGTACACCTTCTGCATTTTACTCATTTTGGGCTAAAACTCATTTATTCATTTGGTCTTTGTTAAAAAATATTGAGCTGTTCTGTCACAAAGGGTTAACTGTCTAGCTGATGAAATCATAATCACTTATTTAAGCCACATTCTTATCAGTAAGGTAAGAACTGATCTATAATGAGTGTTTAGGAGGTCAGAGATCAGAGATAAGGAGTCCGTCAGATCATGGGTGTAGGAACCCCAAAAAATCTGGGGGGGACAGCATTTTTGCTCGCCGGGTATATTCTTATTCAGTAAACTGCGAGTTGTTTATATTGTTAAATTTTAAGTGTGTGTGTGTGTGTGAACCCCCCCCCCCCCCCTTCCCACCACACACACACCAAGACTCAGGGGTGCTGGCTGGCTTGGCCGGGCAGAAGGAGTGTGGGAGACTGTGAGGCCTTTTTCTCCAAGCTGCTCCGGATCAGTGCTCTGGGCAGCTGGGCTCCGGGCTGGAAGTGGGCACAATAATAAAAAAATATTTTTCATTACACCTCAGGTCAGACCACCAATCAGACCCCCAATGTTAATCAGACCTCAGCTAACAGCCCCAATAAGATCCCCAATGTTAATAAGACCTCAGATCACACCTCAGCTCAGACCCCAATATGAATGACCCCCAATCAGACCTCAGATAAGAGCCCCAGTGCCTCTCATCAGCCCCCCAGTGCCTCTCATCAGCCAGTAATAACATCCCCCATCATGTGCCAGTAATAACAGCCCCCCCAATCATGTGCCAGTAATAACAGCCCCCCCAATCATGTGCCAGTAATAACAGCCCCCCCAATCATGTGCCAGTAATAACAGCCCCCCCAATCATGTGCCAGTAATAACAGCCCCCCCCCAATCATGTGGCAGTAATAACAGCCCCCCCAATCATGTGGCAGTAATAACAGCCCCCCCAATCAAGTGCCAATAATAGCCCCCCCAATCATGTGCCAGTAATAGCCCCCCAATCATGTGCCAGTAATAGCCCCCCCAATCAAGTGCCAGTAATAGCCCCCCCAATCAAGTGCCAGTAATAGCCCCCCAATCAAGTGCCAGTAATATCCCCCCCCCCCCAATCATGTGCCAGTAAAACAAAGTATTGTATATATTTTGAAAAAAAATTAACACTTATACCTACCTCTTTGGAGCGATGCGATGCAGGCCTCTTCCGGCCTGTCACTGTGTCCCGACTCCAGCGCTGTACGGCTCAGGCGGCGCGATGATGTCATTGCGCCACCTACGCCGGCCTCTGATAGGCTGCCGGCCTAGTAGTGCCGGCAGCCTATCAGAGGAACAGGAAAGGGACACACCTCCCTGCCCTGCTCCTCCGCAGCCTTCTGTTTGTATCGCTGTCCTGAGGACGGCGATACAAACAGATCACTATAGAGATGAGCTCTTCGCTTCCACAATGGAAGCGCTCATCTCAGTGCCTGCCCCGCCGCACACATTGCCCCGCTGCCGCTGGGGGGATTTGACCATACCTGTCCCCCCCGCATTATTTCCTGGGGGGGATCCGTCCCCCCCGCTTCCTACGCCCATGCGTCAGATTAGCTGGCTGACAGAGCAGAGAGAAAATTCAGGTCCCTCTATTAGGGTATCCCGGCCCTGTACAGAGAAAGGGGTTCTATATTTGTAATAAAGACCAATTTAAAAAAAGAATTTTAGCTCAAAATGAGTTCAATGCAATAAAAAAAAAAAATTGTCCCTAAAGGTGTACATAGCCTTCAAATAAACAAACGGAAAAAATAAAAGTCATGGCTTTCCCAGGCAAATACAGTACTCAAAAAAATCTGAAAATGTGTGTGTTTGGGAAGGGGACATATATGGGCCGGTCTTTAACAGGTTAAAAAAAAATGTAAACAGCTGGATAACTCCTAGTACAAAATAAGTGGGGAAGTTGAAGGGTCCATGGGGAAGGGATCTGCAAGCTGGAGGAAAGCCGCTAAGCAAGTAACAGGACCATGCAGTAAAAAGAAATACAGTAATTTTCTTAAGATGGAAAACAAAAAGAAGAAGAAGAAGACAGCGCCACCAGATGTTTCATTGCCGGGAAAATAAGAAAATGACAAGATGCATTTGTAATTCCTGTAATGAATAAGTCCAGCTGATTAGATGTGTGCCGAGGAGAACAACACAATTAGAAGCCTTCTCAGATCTCATCTTCTACTTTTTCCTTTCCTCCAAGGAACCGGTTGTCTCCTGCGCTATAAAACTGATAAATCGGATTCAGAGATGTCTGCTCGACAAGAATAATATGAGACACCTGAGCTCCGCAGCTGAACACCAGTACAAGCCGGCACAATGCATGTTCTTATTGAAATGAGATGTAATCAGCGCTCAGTGTTCCTCGCCACTTCTGTCCATTGATCTATCAGGATGTCTGGATAGATGGGTTGATGCACATTTCAACGGCAACCCGGAGCTGTGCAGGTGAAGCTTCCTGCAGAAGGCTCCATTAACTTAGATGAAGGGTGTAAATGTTTTTGACAGCACGGTCTGACAATTCCGGGAATTGCCTAAGTCAATTGCGTTGGAATCCATTACCTACTGGTAATACTAATAATACTAATATAATTATTATTGTTAGTATTGTTATCACTTAAGTTTATATTAGCATGACCTTGAAAGGTCATGCAATATTTCACTTGGATTTTTTTTTTTTACTAAATCATTGTTTTTTCTTTACATGATTATGGGGGCAGCCATCCTGCATTAGCCATTACAAATATCTGCTTTTCAGCAGCAATCTGATGAAAACTATGTAAAAGTGTAACCCATTAATGTTTATGGGAGAATGTAGTGAGCATGCTCTGTGCAGAGGTCACTGTGCAGGGAGGGGGAGAAGCAACAGCTGTCTCCAGCACCTCTTGGCAATGCTGTGATCCTGTTAGTGAGCATGCTCTGTGCATAGGTCACTGTGCAGGGAGGGGGAGGAGCAACAGCTGTCTCCAGCACCTCTTGGCAATGCTGTGATCCTGTTAGTGAGCATGCTCTGTGCAGGGAGGAGAGAGGGCTGTCCCCAGAACCTCTTGGCAATGCTGTGATCCTGTGTTATCCGCCTCTAGCTTTATAATGAAGATGTTACACTTCATGGTATGCCTGACTCTGACCCTGCACCCAGCATGCACAGAGCGAGCTGAAAAGTGATCTGTACAAATATACTAACATTTTGCAACTGGTGCCATTGGTTGCATGCCTATTAATGGCACTGATAAAATTATGAGCTCATCCAAGTCATGTGATAACATGAAAGTACATCTATACATAAAATGACCCACAATCTGTTTGTATTTCCATTGGGAATGGGGGAAGTGGTATTAAATTAGCCATGTATGACTTTCCTGCGATCTTGAAGGTGTTTTTATCTTTTTATGAAACTTAGAGACATTACATATTATAAATAAATAACATACAAAAATATAATTTAGGCTAGTTTCACATCTGCGGCACATGTCGTTGGCAGGCTGTTCTGGCAGAGGATCTGGCATTGCTGGATAGTGACTAGAGATGAGCAAATTTTTAAAAAATTTGATTCGCCGATTTAGCAAATTTTTCTGAAAAAATTTGGTTAGATCCGAATATAGTCGTGACGAATTATGTTAAAAAACGGCTATTTCCTGGCTGCTGAGAGCCTTTATAGTGGTGTAGAACACTGCCTTGCAGTAACACGCATAGGGAGTCTGCACGTCACTGATGTCCTCCTCAACGGTCTCTGGGTCAGGAGCCTCACCTCTCGCAACACCACCTCCCACTCCACTCTCCTTATTACTACTTGCCCGCCTAGCGGAGAAAGCAGCGGATGTCTTCTCCAGATCTAGGCTGGGCAGTAGCTTCTGACCGCCCTCTAGTAGCTCTTCCTCGCTGTAAAGTGGAGCTGTGCCTACAGCATATAATACTTCTCGCGATGAGGGAACAGAAAAGGACAGAGGCAGGTTGAGGACAGGTGAGGGCACAGGGCCTGCACCTGGGCCATGTTAAGTAAGGGTTGTGTCTGACGAACCCACTGACTGTTGGCTGGTGGTGTCTGATGTCACTTGTGAAAACATGGATGACCAAGTTAACCATTCAAGAACCAGCTGGGGTTGCTAGTCACGACATGACCGCTAGATGACACCGGGAGCTCAGGCCTCTCACTGCGACCTCTGCTGCCACTCCCCCTTACTCTGCTGCAACCTCTGCCTGCGCCAGAAACATTTAGGCCTCTGCCCCTCCTCTGTGCATGGCCTGGCACTTCTCTGTCTAACATACTTTTAGCTGAACTAAAAAAATTGAATGCAAATTAAAAAAAAAATAAAAGCGACGAATAATCGTTCCCTGCACTTGTAAATCGCTTTTCTAGCACTGTCCCTAGCGCCTTCTGACGTCTCTCCCTGCACTAAGATGCTGTGAAATGATTCCTCCCTATCCTTTCCCTGCACTTATAAATAGTTTTTTCAGGGGAGTTTTTCACAATGAGGTTTTTCCACTTGCTGTCCCTATCGCCTTCTCACTTCTGTCCCTGCACTCAGAACGCTAGAAAATGGCAGACTCTAAAATGGCAGCTGTATTTATAGGGCTGTGACATCACAGGGCTGGCTGGATGCTGATTGGCTGCATGCATGCAGATCAATCTGGTTGATCCAGCCTTCCCAGAGTTCCTTGCCCCATGTGCTCAGTCCTGACACGTATAGCCTCCATTTTAGGAAAAATTGTGATTCGTTACCACGAAGCGCGAGGAAATTCGCATTCGTTGCGAATACATTTTTTTGTGAAATTCAGATCAAATTCCACTTCGTCAGCTTCTATACGCTCATCTATAATAGTGACATTTGCATGCCGGACCTCATTGACTGCAATAGAATCCGGTGAAGATTGGACTGCTCCCCGGCAAATATGCCAGGATTGCACGCAGCGATTTTTGTCTGGCCGATTCCTGGCATTCTCTGTCGGAACAGCCTGCCGGGGAGTTGTGCCGCAAGTGTGAAAGTAGCCTTGTCTAAATAGGAAATGTGTTCATCAGGTTAATATGTTGCGTGCTATCTTGGGGGCTGGTTCTACCTAAGTCTACCAAGACAACATGCAAGAGGAGTCCATGGCACCACCAAGCAAAGTATAATGTTTTACTGCTGCATATACGACAAGAAAAAGCAATATGTAGTATTTATATACAGTCATTAACAAAAAATCCTCTCTCAAAAAAGGAGTTGTTGAAATGAAACTAATGATGATCTATATAAGTGATCACAATATTAGAGAGAAAAGAGAGGTTTATTGGGGAAAACAGTACAATTGAAAAGAAGCTCTAGGATTCTGTCGGGCCACCTCTAGCCTGAATATAAGATGAGATTTGGCCTCTAGCCTGGATGCAAGATGAGATATATGGCCTCTACCCTGGATACAAGATGAGATATGGCCTCTAGCATATATACAAGATGAAATACGGCCTCTAGCCTGGATACAAGATGAGATATGGCCTCTATACTGGATACCAGATGAGATACGGCCTCTAGCCTAAATACAAGATGAGATATGGCCTCTATACTGGATACCAGATGAGATACAGCCTCTAGCCTAAATACAAGATGAGATACAGCCTCTAGCCTGGATACAAGATGAGATGTGGCCTCTAGCCTTGACACAAGATGAGATACAGCCTCTAGCCTGGACATAAGATGAGATACGGCCTCTAGCCTGGATACAAGATGAGATATGGCCTCTAGCCTCGATACAAGATGAGATACGGCCTCTCGCCTGGATACAAGATGATATATGGCCTCTAGCTTGGATACAAGATGAGATACGGCCTCTAGCCTGGATACAAGATGAGATACGACCTCTAGCCTGGATACAAGATGAGATACGGCCTCTAGCCTGAATACAAGATGAGATACAGCCTCGAGCACGGATACAAGATGAGATACGGCCTGTAGCCTGGACATAAGATGAGATACAGCCTCTAGCCTGGATACAAGATGAGATATAGCCTTAAGTCTGGATACAAGATGAGATACGGCCTCTAGCCTGGATACAAGATGAGATACGGCCTCTAGCTTAGATACAAGATGAGATACGACCTCTCGCCTGGATACAAGATGATATATGGCCTCTAGCTTGGATACAAGATGAGATACGGCCTCTAGCCTGGATACAAGATGAGATACGACCTCTAGCCTGGATACAAGATGAGATACGGCCTCTAGCCTGAATACAAGATGAGATACAGCCTCGAGCCCGGATACAAGATGAGATACGGCCTGTAGCCTGGACATAAGATGAGATACAGCCTCTAGCCTGGATACAAGATGAGATATAGCCTTAAGTCTGGATACAAGATGAGATACGGCCTCTAGCCTGGATACAAGATAAGATACGGCCTCTAGCTTAGATACAAGATGAGATACGACCTCTAGCCTGGATACAAGATAAGATACGGCCTCTAGCTTAGATACAAGATGAGATACGACCTCTAGCCTGGATACAAGATGAGATATGGCCTCTAGCTTGGATACAAGATGAGATATGGCCTCTAGCCTGGAAACAAGAAGAGATACGGCCTCTAGCCTGGATACAAGATGAGATATGGCCTTGTGTCTGGAAACAGGATGAGATATGGTCTCTAGCCTGAATACAAGATGATATACGGTTGGGCATGAAGGCATACAGGTTTTGTAAGGTATCTTTTGGCACATTTGCGCACAGATGTTGCAGCTGGGCCTGTAGATCCTGCCCACTTGTAAGATGCTGAAACTGGCATTCCAGCTGGTCCCATAAATGCTGGATAGGTGATAAATCTGGTGACCAGGCAGCCAAGGAAGTGTCGTAATCTGGCGGAGACATTCCTGGGAAACCCTTGCTGTGTGGGTGCGAGCATTACCCTGCTGGAAAATGCCACTTGGAAGCCCTGCCATGAGACTGACATTTATTTATATATTTATTTATGTATTTATTGTCAATAAGTGTCTATATACTTTTTCTTTTTTGAAGCTCGAATATTTTTCTTAAAAAAAAAAATGGGTACCACCAAGAAATCAAGCCTTTGTCCACCAATTTATCCAGGCATTTACATAGATGATATTCCCTTTAATGATGCATACCAGTTTTCAAAGGATTGTGTCTGTGATTGTAGCTCAGCCTCACTGAAATGAGTGAGCTGTAATACCAGACACCTCCTGAAAACACGGGTGGTGCTGTTTTTTCTTTTCTTTTTGAAAAATGCAAATGCAAACCCTTTTCTTGTAATCTCATATAGCGCCTTTAATATTCACCAGCCCTACTTTAGTAACTTTTGAAGTACACTCAAAACTTTTCCTGCCTTCCACACTTACTTTATTAATAGTGAGAATTAAATGTTTCAGTGTTCATTGCTGGACACACGCTGGGCTACAATCTCCTACAATTACAAAACTATTAGATTCCCACTTGTAATGCATCTTCACTCGAGCTTCCATGTGGATCTTACCAGTAAGCTTAATGTCTGTGCATTTCTTTTTTAAGTTTAGTCTATCATCGCGTGATTGATTACACGGCACGCACAGAGCCACATTCAATTTTTTTCTAGAATGGTCTGGCGAGATGATTAATTGTGCTCCCGGTTTTATCTGTGTAATTTCATGCTATTATCTGGCAAACGCTCCTAGGTAAGCTCTGCATCTTCAGGGTTTTGGTAAATAAAATGTAAAAATTTAAAAAATGCTAATCATTTTTTGAAAATGAACATAATAAAAATCACTAAGTTCTTTAGACATATGCAGACATGGAGAGTTAGATAAATCTAAAGGGGAATACTATTTAAAATCATCTAGATGTGGGGGAGGGGGGGGGTACGGTACTCTTTGGGCTCATCACCTTTTCTTTTGGGTGGCAAGAATCTGTGTAGCAGTCCCCTCCCCTGAGGAACTGCATCGTTTTAAAGCAAAGGGTAGGACATTGGCCCAAAGGTTTTAAAAAGAGCAGAGATCAAGGACAGCAGGTCATATCAATTGGAAGAATAATGCCCCCGGCAATTCCTCCACTTGAAATGGGGGTCATCATTCTCTCCATAAGTGGGTGTCACAAAGGACCTTCTGCAATATAAGAAGACACTTGCATTCTGAATGGTCATAAGAGGAGCTGGGGGTCCTGTTACCGATTTTGCATTGGTTGCTAAGGAGCTTCAAGTTACTCCTCTGCTTCTAGCAATAGTGAACAGGCAACCCATACTGAGCTCCTCAATAAAGGTAAGATCTTGTCATCCAGGAGAAGGGTCTAGTACCATGTGCCACATACAGTGCCTTGCATAAGTATTCACCCCCCCCCCCTTAACTTTTTTCGCGTGTTGGTGCCTCTCAACCTGGAATTAACATGGATTGTTTGAGGATTTGCATCATTTAATTTGCAGGACATGCCAACAACTTTGAAAATTTTTTGTTTTTTTATTGTGAAGTAAACAAGAGGAGCAGTCGCCACATCTTACCACTGGGATTTTTGCCCATTCCTCCTTGCAGAACTGCTCCAGCTCCTTCAGGTTGGATGTTTGCGCTTGTGAACAACAATCTTTAGGTCTGACCACAGATTTTCTATTGGATTGAGATCTGGGCTGTGACTCGGCCATTCCAACACATTTACAAGTTTCCCCTTAAACCACTCAAGTGTTGCTTTAGCCGTGTGTTTGGGGTCATTGTCCTGCTGGAAGGTGAACCTCCGTCCGAGCCTCAGATCACGCACAGAGTGGTGCAGGTTCTGCTGAAGAATATCCCTGTATTTAGCACCATCCATCTTTCCCTCCACTCTGACCAGTTTCCCAGTCCCATCCCCCCAGTATGATGCTGCCACCACCAGGTCTCACTGCGGGGATGGCGTTCTTTGGGTGATGTGATGTGTTGGGTTTGCGCCAGACATAGCGTTTTCTTTGATGGCTGAAAAGTTCAATGTTAGTCTCATCAGACCAGAGCCCCTTCCTCCATACATTTTCGGAGTCTCCCACAGGCCTTTTCACAAACTCACAACGCGCCTTATTGTTTTTTGCTGACAGTAATTTCTTCTGGCCACTCTGCCATAAAGCCCAACTCTATGGAGCGTACGGCTTATTGTCGTCCTATGTACAGATACTCCAGTCTCTGCTGTGGAACTCTGCAGCTCCTCCAGGGTCACCTTAGGTCTCTGTGCTGCCTCTCTGATTAATGTCCTCCTTGCCCGGTCCGTCAGTTTTGGTGGGCGGCCGTATCTTGGCAGGTTTGCTGTTGTGCCATGTTCTTTCCATTTGGTTATGATAGATTTGATGTTGCTCCTCGGAATCATCAAAGATTTGGATATTTTTTTATAACCTAATCCTGACTTTTACTTCTCAGCAACATTGTCCCTTACTTGTTTGGAGAGTTCCTTGGTCTTCATGGCAGTGTTTGGTTAGTGATGCCTCTTGCTTAGGTGTTGCAGCCTCTGGGGCCTTCAAAAAAGGTGTGTATATGTAATGACAGATCATGTGACACTTAGATTGCACAGAGGTGACATAATTTCGTTAATTATGCGACTTCTGAAGGTAATTGGTTGCATCAGAGCTTTTTATGGGCTTCCTAACAAAGGGAGTGAATACATACGCACATGACAATTTTCTGTTTTCTATTTCTAAACAATAGCTTTATTTATATATTTTTCTCACTTCACCGACTTAGACTATTGTGTTCTGATCCATCACATAAAATTCAGATTAACAAAACATTGAACTTAAAGGGACACTGACAGGCCAAAACAGCATATATAGTTAGATATATCACATTACAGGTCTTATACAGTCTTTTAAAAGCATATAAGTATCCCCCCTGTCCACCTTATAAAGAGCGAAATATAAAGTTTTATAACCTGCTTCTCCGTTCAGCAATCTGCCCAAGGGGCGGCGTTTCATGTGAAAATGCGCCCAGCCAGCCTTCCCAACTGCCGTTTGAAGCCCCGCCCAGCTCATCAATATTCACTTCGCTGGGCGGCGGCTAGAACTCTCCCCAGTCCCGATCCTGCGCCTGCGCAATTCAATCCTCCGGGCATCGTTCATGCCAAATCTTCTGCGCCTGCGCCCCGCCGTGCCGTCGGATGCACTATAATTAACCCCTTATATGATGTGAGTGAGCAGCGCTCTGAAGCGCTGCTCTGAACAGTGCATGGCTGAGGCTGCAGCTGCCTCGAAGACGCAGGCTGGTGTGTGTACGCAGGCGCGATCTAACAACACGGCGGGGCGCAGGCGCAGAAGATTGGGCATGAACGATGCCCGGAGGATTGAATTGCGCAGGCGCAGGATCGGGACTGGGGAGAGTTCTAGCCGCCGCCCAGCGAAGTGAATATTGATGAGCTGGGCGGGGCTTCAAACGGCAGTTGGGAAAGCTGGCTGGGCGCATTTTCACATGAAACGCCGCCCCTTGGGCAGATTGCTGACCGGAGAAGCAGGTTATAAAACTTTATATTTCGCTCTTTATAAGGTGGACAGGGGGGATACTTATATGTTTTTAAAAGACTGTATAAGACCTGCAATGTCATATATCTAACTATATATGCTGATTTGGCCTGTCAGTGTCCCTTTAAGGCTGTAATGTAACAAAACTCAAAAAAAAAAGTCAAGGGGGGTGAATACTTTTGCAAAGCACTGTATCTATCTATTTATCTATCTATCTATTTTATCATCTATCTATATCTATCTATCTGTCTCTCTGTGAGTCTGTATCTATCTATCTATCTATCTATCTATCTACTTCTCTACACTGTATCTATCTACACTGGTCTTAAGTCATATTTAGCCGCTCATGTCTGTTGATTTTTCTGAAGAAGTGACATGGATTAGAAATTTGAGAGCAGTGGGACTCTTGGCTGGCCAGGCCTAGTTTGGCGTCCTCTACTCTCTTGTGAATCAGGGCCAGAGCAGCCACCACAGGCAATAGGGATGCACATGCCAGCCGTTCACTGGATACATGGATTGGGGACCTAGGGTAAGGATGGGGAACATGAACAGCCGGATGCAACTTGCAAATGTACAGCACACCAGGGAAATGTCATCAGTTCTATATCTGTGGGCTGCACGGAGTAGGGTGGGAGAGAAAAGACAGAGGGTTATTTTGTATTTGTTTTGTTTGAGTTGTACTGTTTGTTTATGCAGTTTGTATTTTTTATAGCAATTTTTTAAAATAAAATTGGTTTGATCTAAAAGAGATAGATGATTGATAGATAGATAGATAAATGACAGATTCAGCTCTGCTGCATCTGAATATGTCAAGAAGAAGGATTATAAATAGATATTGGAGCCTCTTCCCAGGAGTTTCCAGCTCTTGCGGTGTTTCCCCGTGGCACATATTTTCCTTCTTCATCGCTGGCGCCAGATATATAGAAATATAGCAGCACTCCGTAGTCCTTTGTTATTAATCTATTCTCATGAGTTATAAGTAAAACTGCTGAAACCCAAAAATATTTTTTTGCCAGCAACTATCATGAAAGTTGTAAAGTAAAAGGTAATCTGTGTTCTATTAAAGCTCGGCCGACGGATACGGATTCTGAATCTCAGAGAGAGTTTATATCCAAAGGTCTTCTAAGCTGAGAAAAGGATTTACAAAATAACAAAATGCTGCTGACCCACTGATACACTGCTGCACAAGAGGGAGGCTTAGTTATTACACCCGCTGCGAATCCCTCTGCGGATCAATTTGTAGCTGGGTAAATGCCTTGAATATATTGTATTTTCTGAAAACTTTGCTACTTTCATTTCTGCTCAGATGGCTACCAGAATTCACTAAGCGGAAGGACGTTTGAATACAACCAGGCAATAAAAGCGGGATAAAATGATCTAGCCAGGTTATCCTTGTCCGCTGCATAATAACCTCTCTCGAAAAAAAATTATAATACTGAGGCGCCTGCGTAAAAAATGTGCCTGAGAATTTCGAACGTTGGTTTAGATGGTGGTGTAGTCTGTACACACTTCAGCCAGATTTTATATTAAAATTATTAAAGAGCTCCTAATAATTTTATCATTCAGTTTCTTATCTATTTAGCTTGCAGGGGTGCACCACCAATGAGGCCAGGTGAGGCTGCACCAGGTAGGGACAAGAGCGGGCAGCAGAAGGGTCATTGTGGCAAAGAGGTTAGGCTAAGAAATTGGCATGAGGGGGGGCATTTCAGTTTTCGCCTCAGGCAGCAGTAAGGCTAAGTGCACCCATGCGTCTCATGTAGCAGGGACATCTTGTCAAATTTCCGACTCAGCACCACCTATCTCTACATCCCAGATAAGAACAGTTTAGCGTACTAAAGTACAATATAGAACATCTGGAAGGGGGCACATACTTTTTCACAGCCGTGCAGCTTGTACTGCATTTTGCATACTTTAAGCAAATTTAGATTTTATATTCAAGAAATTGGCAATGATGAAATGTCTGTATTAAATCACTGACAACTACCTATGAGTGTGTCTGGCTCCAAGAGGGGTAATATACTTTGAAGATGTAATATTTCATTTTATTTTATTTTTGTACAAAAAAAAAGGGTTTTATCAATCCCCCTGTGCAATAGAACTTTATGCAAAGCATTGTGCAAGATTGTGCTGGTTACATTGTATTACATGTCTCATATAATCTAACGTTGTTTGACTGACAGTGACTGATGGAGCCCATCAAATGATGAAATGTAGCCTGGAGGGAGAGGAAAAGCGGTGAAAATCAAAGTAAGAAGAGCAGGCGGCGTCTGCCCTAATGGCGAACGCTCGCGACCATGTCATATTTAGTTACATGGGTTATGATTTTCATAATTTCGGAGTGTACTGCGTTATAAGACAGAAGTATTCGGTAAATGTTCCAAAATTGGAAAGTTACTGGACTGTAATCAGCTATTATCTGATGAAATTGGTAAACATCACCTTGATAGCGGCGCTGGAACTCCGGAGGAAATCGATTAAAAGACGCATTGTCGAAGAACTGTGCAAGATCGGCAAATTTCCGTAAGCTAAGGGAAGGGCGAAGCAAAGAAATGTCTTTAGATACTAGTGACTAGAATCGAAGTTCACGAAGTGGACTTTAATCTGAATTTCAGGAAAAATTATATTTGCTGCAAAGTGAATTTCTTTGTGCTTCGTGGTAATCAATCGATTTTCCCTGAAATGACGGTAAAAATAACAAAAAAAATCTAACGCCGCAATCAACGATAAACGCGGCATCTTGTCACGGGGTTCCGAAGGTGCACTCGGTCACCCATTGCCCGCAGAACTGTTGCTTAGCTTTTGGAATGAGGTTCTGTGTTTGACCTCATTCCCAGGGCGGCTTTACTAGCTGGGTGGCTCCTTGCTCCTAAGTCTGCCTTGAGCGCCGAGCTGATCACTCGGTGCTCGACTGGTTGGTCTGTCGGTCATGTGACGCTGGCCACGTCACATGACCCTCACTCCCCACTATAAATACAGGCAGCCTGCTGGCTACAGGTTGTCTGTTAATTTCTAGGTTCCTGGTATTTGTTGGACTGCTGAATACTTACCTGATCCTGTTCCTTGACCATCCTTTTGCCTGATCCTCCTGTACTGCGCATCCGTCCTGGTATTGTGACCTCGGCTCCCACCTGACTACTCTCTTAGGACTCCTCTTGTACTTCTCTGCTCTCCTGGTATTTATGACCCCGGCTTCTCCTGACAATTCTCTGCTTGCTCCATTTGTACTTTGCAGCTTTCCTGGTATTGACTCGGTCCGTTCACGTCCTGTTGTTTGTCTGTCTGTCATCCCTGCACTTACTCATAAGTGGTCACTTCCCTCCCCCCTGTGTGTGTGTGTACGCGACCGTTACAGATTAACAGGCCCAATAACCACTGTATTATGAATCCTCTGGTGACCCTGACTGACTATGTCTCTAATCTGACGCAGATGGTGCAGGAGTTAGGGGAAAAACTCAGCTCTTTTGAGTTAGGGCAAGGCTCTTCCACTCCTCAGGCCTCCAGTCCGCATTCTGAGCCCCAGATTAAGCTCCCAGAAACCTTTTCTGGAGACCGGAAGAAGTTTCTCTCTTTTAAGGAGAGTTGTAAACTTTACTTCCGTTTGCGCCCCGTGTCCTCTGGCCCCGAGAGTCAACGCGTGGGCATTATCATTTCCCGATTACAGGGTGATCCCCAGGACTGGGCGTTCTCTTTACCTGCTGGCGCCAGTTGTTAATATTCTGTGGAGGGGTTCTTTCAGGCCCTAGGTACCCTCTATGATGAACCAGACAGGGCTCTAGTAGCCGAGACGGCTCTAAAGGCACTGGTTTAGGGCAATTTACCAGCGGAGGATTATTGCACCCAATTCAGAAGGTGGTGTGTCCCCTCAGGATGGAACGAACCAGCCCTGAAGAGTCAGTTCAGGTCAGGTCTGTCTGATAAATTAAAGGATCTTCTGGTCAGTTATCAACTTCCAGAGACCTTAGAGGAGATGATGACCCTTGTTGTCCGACTTGACCGACGGGTTAGAGAGAGATGACAGGTACAACAGTTCTCTTCCCAGATGGTGGTCCAGCCAGAGGCCTATCCCAGAGACAATGCTGAGGTCTCCACCGAGGAACCCATGCAGGTTGGCATGACCCGAGGGAATCTTCGCCGCAGACGTGGAGAATGCTTTTACTGTGGAGATTCTGACCATTGGATCAACCAGTGTCCTAAGAAGGTCCTCTCTGTCAAGTCTCCTAAGGCAAGGCAACCTAAAGACCAGGTACACCCTGAATTTTCTAAATGTAAGCTTTCGGTACCCATTACGATTTCTCTGGGAGTAGATAAATGGGCGGGTAAGGCCTTCATTGATTCTGGCTCAGCGGCTAGCTTTATTGACTCTGAGTATGCTGTTAGATTGGGTATTCCTATGTTTGCCTTACCAACTCCTATCCATGTCATGGCTATTGATGCTACTCCTCTTATTGGTGGTACGGTGAGCTTATGTACCTCGGAGATTTCTCTAACCGTGGGTGTGTGCCACTCAGAGAGATGTTCGCTTCTAGTCCTGGAGAACCTACCTGCTGAGGTGGTACTAGGGTTGCCTTGGCTCCGACTACATAACCCCACTATAGATTGGTCCAATGGGGAGTTGGTGAGATGGGGGCCTAAGTGTGACTCGTGCCTGTCCGTGGTACAGGCTGGGGTCTCAGTAAAGTCTGATTCTTTACCCTCTGTTGTTAGAGAATATTCTGATGTATTCTCATCACCAACCCCGGAGGTTCTACCCCCCCCATAGACCTTATGATTGTACCATAGAGCTAGTAGAGGGGGCCAAGTTTCCTAAAGGACGAATTTATAATCTTTCTATGCCCGAACGCAAGGCCATGGAAGAATATATTAAGGAAAGCCTTGGTAAAGGGCATATTAGACCTTCTGTCTCTCCTATGGGGGCGGGGTTTTTCTTCGTTAAGAAAAAAGATGGTGGTCTTAGGCCATGTATCGATTACCGGAGATTAAATAAAATCACTGTCCAGAATAGATACTCCCTCCCATTGATTCCGGATTTATTTAACCAGGTCCTGGGGGCAACCTGGTTTTCCAAAATTGACCTGAAAGGGGCATACAATCTAATCCGAATCAAGGAGGGAGACGAATGGAAGACGGCGTTCAATACTCCGGTAGGACACTTTGAATATCAGGTGATGCCTTTTGGACTCAGCAATGCCCCAGCTGTGTTCCAAAACTTCATGAATGACATTCTTAGGGAATTCTTAGGTAAATTTGTTATTGTCTATCTTGACGACATTTTGATATTCTCTGCTGACTTCGAATCCCATGTGTCTCATGTTAGACAAGTATTAGAGGTGTTGAGGGAGAATCAGCTATCCGCTAAACAAGAGAAATGTGTCTTTGGTGTGCAGGAGATTCTGTTTCTAGGGCATGTTCTGACTCCTCACGCCTTCAAGATGGATCCTGGTAAGGTACTAGCAATTAAGGAATGGGTAAGACCTTCATCCTTAAAGGCCTTACAATGGTTCTTAGGTTTCGCCAATTACTATCGTAAATTTATTATGAATTTTTCCGTAATTGCTAAACCGTTGACCGACCTTACTAAGAAAGGGGCGGATTTGGAGAATTGGTCTACTGAGGCCATTTCTTCATTTGAAAAATTAAAAAAGGCATTCAGTAGCGCTCCCATTCTGATCCAGCCTGATCAGGAGAAACCTTTTATTGTGGAGGTGGATGCGTCCGAGGACGGCGCAGGAGCAGTCCTTTCACAAGGTCCTGTCAGCCTCACTAATCTGAGACCATGTGCCTTCTTCTCCAGGAAATTCTCTCCCACGGAGAGAAACTACGACATAGGGAATAGGGAGCTGCTGGCCATTAAATGGGCATTTGAGGAGTGGAGGCATTTTCTGGAGGGGGCAAGGCATTGTGTAACTGTTGTCACTGACCATAAAAACCTTATGTTTCTCGAGTCTGCTAAGAGGTTGAATCCCCGTCAAGCCAGATGGGCTCTGTTTTTTACTCGTTTAGATTTTTCCATCACGTTCAGGCCGGGAAGTAAAAATGTGAAGGCGGACGCATTATCTCGGAGCTTCCAGGCTTTTCAACCTACTGAGGTACCACCTGAATCCATCCTACCAGCAAAAATCTTCTTAGCAGCTCTTACCCAGGATATCTCGGCTCGCATTAGGTCGGAACAACATCTGGCACCGGTATCCACCCCAACAGATAAGTTGTTTGTTCCCGTACAATTTTGTCTCCAGCTGTTGGGTGAGTGTCACGATTCTGCCTTTTGTGGACATCCGGGTGTTGAGGGCACTAAGGATCTGGTTTCTAGATCTTATTGGTGGCCCACTCTAACTAGGGATGTCAAGTCCTATGTGTCAGCCTGTGAGGTTTGTGCCAGGTCCAAGACACCTAGGACTCGCCCTGCTGGTAACCTACGACCCCTACCCATTCCCAGTAGACCCTGGTCCCATATCTCGATGGACTTTATAACTGACCTACCGCTGGCGGAGGGTAAGACTGTAGTGTGGGTAGTGGTGGATAGGTTTAGCAAGATGGTCCATTTCATTCCCCTGTCTAAACTCCCGAATGCCAAAACCCTGGCGTCTATTTTTGTGAAAGAAATTGTTCGATTGCATGGTATCCCGGAAAATATTGTTTCGGACAGGGGTGTGCAGTTTGTGTCCAAATTCTGGAGGGCCTTCTGTCAAAGATGTAAAATTTCGTTGTCTTTCTCTTCCGCCTACCATCCTGAGAGTAATGGGCAGACTGAACGCCTTAATCAGTCTGTGGAACAATTCCTGAGGTTGTATGTTGCTGATGACCAGCAATTATGGGTCAAATTCCTTCCGTTGGCTGAATTTGCTCTGATTAACCGTGTCAATTCTTCTGCTGGGGTCTCCCCTTTCTTTTGTAACCATGGTTTTCATCCCCGTTTTCATTCTGGGTCGTCCGTCTCCTCCTCTAACCCTGAAGCTGATAAACTCTCCTCCGAACTGTGCACAGTTTGGGCCCGGGTTCAATCGAACCTAGAAAAGGCTCAATGTTCTCAAAAACTCAAGGCCGATAGGAGACGTTCAAGGGGGGTAAACTTTCAGGTTGGGGATAAAGTATGGTTGTCCTCCAAGAATCTATCTCTCAAGGTAACTTCTAAAAAATTTGCTCCTCGTTTTATTGGACCATATAAGATCACGGAAGTGATTAACCCGGTATCTTTTAGGTTGGAGCTGCCTGAGTCATTCCACATTCATAATGTGTTCCATAAATCTCTGCTTAAAAAATATTTTGAACCAGTAGTACCATCAAAAGCCTCGCCTCCGCCAGTTCTTGTTAATGATGCTGTCGAGTATGTGGTGTCTAAAATAGTGGATGTCAGGAAAGTGCGTAATTCCTTGCAGTACCTGATTCACTGGAAGGGGTATGGACCTGAAGAGAGATCTTGGGTACCTGCCAGGGAGGTTCATGCTCCTAGACTTGTTCGTAAATTTCATTTAGAACACCCTGAAAAGCCATCGCCTGAAGTCTTGGGTCCGGTGGCCCCTCGTAAAAGGGGGGGTACTGTCACGGGGTTCCGAAGGTGCACTCGGTCCCCCATTGCCCGCAGAACTGTTGCTTAGCTTTTGGAATGAGGTTCTGTGTTTGACCTCATTCCCAGGGCGGCTTTACTAGCTGGGTGGCTCCTTGCTCCTAAGTCTGCCTTGAGCGCCGAGCTGATCACTCGGTGCTCGACTGATTGGTCTGTCGGTCGTGTGACGCTGGCCACGTCACATGACCCTCACTCCCCACTATAAATACAGGCAGCCTGCTGGCTACAGGTTGTCTGTTAATTTCTAGGTTCCTGGTATTTGTTGGACTGCTGAATACTTACCTGATCCTGTTCCTTGACCATCCTTTTGCCTGATCCTCCTGTACTGCGCATCCGTCCTGGTATTGTGACCTCGGCTCCCACCTGACTACTCTCTTAGGACTCCTCTTGTACTTCTCTGCTCTCCTGGTATTTATGACCCCGCCTTCTCCTGACAATTCTCTGCTTGCTCCATTTGTACTTTGCAGCTTTCCTGGTATTGACTCGGTCCGTTCACGTCCTGTTGTTTGTCTGTCTGTCATCCCTGCACTTACTCCAAGTTAGGGATTGCCGTCCAGTTGTCCCCTGTCATTAGGACTCGCGAGGCAAGTAGGCAGGGCCAGGGGTAAGGGTGGAGCGCAGTGGTCACTTCCCTCCCCCCTGTGTGTGTGTGTACGCGACCGTTACACATCTGAGGGGTTTAATGACAAAGAAATGAGCTTCGTGACAAATTAATTCGTAAAATTTGGCAGCCGAATCGAATTTTTGAGAACTTCACTCATCTCCACTAGTGACATCACATAATCGAAGAAGCTCAGCCAATCTACAGGTTACAAGTGGAGGAGCTTTTGGAAAGTCTTCATTTTTGCCCCCTCTTCTTGTTGCAATTCTGCAAGCTGTTGTCCATTATCTTCATGGGAATAAAAACATGATCCTGAGATCCTCTCATTATCCATTTCTGCAAAATATTGTGATTATGAATCAAGCTGAGGAGCCACGATTTTATAAAATGATGAACTGCAACATGGGCTAAAGGTTTCCATACAATGAATGCAACTCCAGCCTCTACTATGGGTCCACAGAGAAGAAGCCGTGGATTAGATCGTCTCCATTGCCATTTAAAGGGATTCTGTCGCCAAGTTTTGGGCTATAGAGATGCGGACATGCACGGCTAGATCGCCGCTAGCATGTCCGCAATATACCGGTCCTATAGGGCTGTGTGCTTTTATTTTCTTTAAAAAAGGATTTTTGAGATATGTAAATTAGTCTTGTATCTGCCCAAGGGGCTGTACGAACCTTCCTGGAGCCCAGCCACGCCCGCCTGTGAAGGAGCCCAGCACCGCCTATGTCCTCCGAATCTCCTCCTTTCATCACCGATAGATTGCCGTAATTTCGCGATGCGCGAGCTTGCGCATGCGCAGTGCCGGTATAGTGTTCCTTCCCTGTGCTGGCATCATCCTTAGGGAAAGAACTGCGCATCGCGAGATTACGGCAATCTATCGGTGATGAAAGGAGGAGATTCGGAGGACATAGGCGGTGCTGGGCACCAGGAAGGTTAGTACAGCCCCTTGGGCACCTACAAGACTAATTTACATATCTCTAAAATCCTTTTTTAAAGAAAATAAAAGCACACAGCCCTATAGGACCGGTATATTGCGGACATGCTAGCGGTGATCTAGCCGTGCATGTCCGCAGCTCTATAGCCCAAAACTTGGTGACAGAATCCCTTTAAGATGGACCTTGTTCTCCATGGTTATTGTATTACATTTCCTGGCAATGGCTTTACACTATTAAAGCAGATGCCTGGCTTTAAGGTTTATGAATAATTGTGTATCCCCAGAGACCTAATCATCTCATTTAGGCAAATTGCTGATCCGCAAAACACAGATGGCGTCCGTGTGCGTTCCGCAATTTGCGTAACGGCACGGACAGCCATTGATATAACTGCCTATTCTTGTCCGCAAAATGAACAAGAATAGGACAGGTTATATTTTTTTTTTTTTGCGGACCACGGAACGGAGCAACGGATGCGGACAGCACACAGAGTGCTGTCCGCATCTTTTGCTGCCCCATTGATGTGAGTGGGTACGCATCCGAGCCGCCAAAACTGTGGCTCAGATGCGGACCAAAACAACGGTCGTGTGCATGAGGCCTTATTTGAATAGCTGCACAACCATGGATAGATAGATAGATAGATAGATAGATAGATAGATAGATAGATAGATACGAGATAGACAAATATGAGAAGGATAGATAATAGATTGATCGATAGATACAAAAGTAGAAAAATGGCAGCACAAGAATAAAGCCAAAAAAACCTACGTAGGTGCACGCCTAAAGGGACTAGACTATTTTCCAAAAAGTAGAAAAAATGCAAACAGGCAGCACTCTGGAATAATTGATGAAATAAAAAAAATATATTCATCCATGTGGATGCGATGTTTCGGCTCAGCGTTAGAGCCTTTCTCAAGCCTTATCTGCAAGGAAGAATAAATGAAGATCCCTCAAACAAGAATGGAAAGACTCTTGGCTGCTACAAAATGGATGATTTACAAGATGTGATACCTGACAAAGGGGTGCTACTAGGTACTAACCATGCCGGGTGCACAAAGTTTTGCTTCAGGACCTCCTCTTTTTTTTTGCTATTTTGAAAATATAAAAGATTTAAAAAAATAATAATTGTTTTGCTTAAAATACAAAGGACAAATGTGTCATCTATAACTTTATGCCTTTTGAAGATCATTTCATCTTCAACTTGCTTAACTGTTCACAGTAAGGGTAATTTTGACCAGGAGTGCCCAAACTTTGCATGTCACTGTAGATAGATTTGAGATGATAAATAGATAGATAGAATAAGAGGGCAACGATTTAACAAAAAAGGCATCCAATGACATTTCTTAAAGGGGTTTTCCTAGATGTTACTACTGATGACCTATCCTCTGTATAGTGTCTGTGCTTTGTATCGCGCTCACCTCCATTCACTTCTATGGGGCTGAGCTGGGCTTAGGCCATGTGACCGATGAACGTTACGTCACTGATCTTGGAAAGCAGCTAGAAGGCCTCGACACTACTGTGCGCGCTGCTGCCTTCTTGAACAGCTGATTTCAGGGGGTCCTGGGTGCTGGACTCCCACCGATCAGATACTGATGACCTAATCCTGAGTATCAGAAAACCCCTTTTAAAAGTTACAGGTCTCTTTCCTGGAAAAGCTTATTATGCAGGGGTTCACATACTTTTTTCTCATGTAATATGCACATCATATAATATTTTCACTTCAAACTCTATAGGGCACAACTCAAAACATACACAACAACAGTTCATGTAAGAGAAAAGAATATTAGACATTTCTTCTTTTTGTCTTCCAGCCCCAATGCAAAAAGCAGAAGAAATGCAGATTTGTCAGCGTTGTTTTTGAGCTCAGGACGGAAGCGCGGTGCACTCTCAGTCCTGTGGACCAATTTAATTGCACAGCGGGACTAGAAGGGAAAGAGGAAAAGCACTTTGCATGTCCCCGCAATCATTAGCCGCTGCATTCAGAGCTGAAAGAGAAAATGTTCAGGATAGCGAACCTCACCTTTACGAGCTGACATTTTCCTCCGAGCTGATTAACATAATAATGGAGAAGCCAAAATAATACTTCTTACCTACTCCCACTTAATTTCCTACATGAAAGGGCAAAATTATACCTTTAAATGGCCATTTACAGGAAACTAATATCTTCTAAAATAGACTTTAAAAAAGATCAACAGAAAACAGCACAATACATACGTCGTATGCTGCAAAATGCGGCGATTCATGGAGATTAAGAGTTCATTTCTGCTAAGAAATATTGTCAAACAGTTTATTTTGAAGGGTGAAGACTCCTCTGTTAGTATTGATGGATATAAATGGATTAAGAGATAGATAGATAGGTAGGTAGATAGATAGATAGGTAGGTAGATAGATAGATAGATAGATAGATAGATAGATAGATAGATACATAAATAGATAGAGTAGACCAATAGATAAATCTTATATAGATAAATAGATGGCTAGATAGATAGTTAGTAGATATACAGGTAGAGTAGAAATCGGGGTGTACCTATAAGGGGTGCAGAGGTAGCAGCCGCTACTGGGCCCAGGAGTCTGAGGAGGCCCAAAAACACTTGTGCCACATAAGAAGACACCGGTATTATAGAATCCATGCTGGTCAAGTTACACTTCTGGCTGGAGGGAAGGGGTTAGGTTGAGAATTTGGCATGGCGGGGTACTGTTTAAATATTTGCCTCAGGCAGCACAAAGGCCATGTGCTTCCCTGGCCACAAAGCATTGAGGGAAGAGGGGCCCAAGCTGAACTCTTGCACCAGGGCCCATGAGCCTATAATTATGCCCCTGAGTAGACCAATAGATAAATCTTGCATAGATAGATAGATAGATAGATAGATAGATAGATAATAGATAATAGATACATAGATAGATATGAGATAGATAGATAGATAGATAGATAGATAGATAGATAATAAATAGATAGATAATAGATAGATAGATATATATGAGATAGATAGATAGATAGATAGATAATGATAGACAGATAGATAGAAAATAGATAGATAGATAATCGATACATAGATAGATAATAGATACATAGATAGATATGAGATAGATAGATAGATAATAGATAGATAATAAATAGATAGATAATAGATAGATATATATGAGATAGATAGATAATAGATAGATAGAAGATAGATACATAATAGATAGATAATAGATACATAGATAGATATGAGATAGATAGATAATAGATACATACTGTAGATAGATACATAGATAGATACATAGATAGATAGATAGATAGATATGAGATAGATAGATATGAGATAGATAGATAGATAGATAATAGATAATAGATAGATAGATAGATAGATAGATAGATAGATAGATAGATAGATAGATAGATAGATAGATAGATAGATAGTAAAACACTGTGTATGGTAAAGTATATCTCATCCGGAATGCTCAGATAGGTGAGGTAAAAAAGAATCCAGAAAGCTGTGTTGGTTCAGCAAGATATAGTTTGCTGAGGCATTTTGTTTAAGTTATTTTATTGGCTGGATTTTAAAGGAATGGCATGTAGGTTGGTAGTGGGACATGCCATTCCCTTCCACACTCCAGTACAAGGTGAGGTAAACTTCAGTATAGTTAGCGCCCAGACAGGCAGGTATATTTATTGTTCATATATTACTTTTGTGCCGTGGATTCACCCAAGGGAATCTTGAACTTGGATGTAATGTGGTATTTATGAAGAAAATAAACCTTATTTGGACTTTTAAAGAGGACCTGTCCCCTCTCCTGACATGCCTGTTTTAATAGCTTCATGCATTCCCCATGTAATAATAATTCTGAAGCATTTTTTCCTATGATTCTATGTTGCACCATTCCTTTATTATTTCTACTAGAAGTTATGCATGAACTGCTAGCAGTCTGCCGTAAGGGTACAAAGGGGTGGTAACCAGTTGGGGGGGTGTCTGACAATGGCAGCACTGATTAGATAACGTCAGACTATGCAGGGACACGCCCCCAACTGGTAACACCCAGCTGAAACTTCACTGCAGACTGCTGGCAATTCATTAATAACTTCTAGCAGGAATAACAAATGAACGGCACAACATGGAGCCATAAGAATAGATGCTCCAGAATTGTTATTACATGGGGAATGCATGAAGCTATTAAAATAGACATGTCAGGAGCGGTGAAAGGTCCTCTCTAACTATTGATGCCCGTGTTTTGTGTCACTGCTGACCCCGTCCCCATCCACAAAGACAGATCCCGACAATAGATTATAGACACATAGGTAGATAGATTATAGATATAGATAGATATGAGATAGATAGATTATAGATTTAGATAGATAGATAATAGATAGATAGAGAGATAGATAGATAATAGATGGATAAAAGGTGAATATATATTAGATACATAGATAAATAGATAGATTTTTTTTTTACGCTGCAGCATTTTCCACCTCATTCCGCTCACGTTTCCCATTCTCCCAGCTGTAGTCCTGATCTCTCCTCTAGCAGTACAGATGTTGTTGTTTCTTGCCCGCTTTTTTTTCTTCTTTCTTTATGTGAGAATTACCGGTACTCAAAATTTCCCACACCAAGCTTTCTGCTTTCTTTGCGGTGCCCTTAGTTTACTGACTGCTCCATTATTTTTGGGTACGATATGTGCAGCATAAAAGAGACTTGTGCAGAGGAAAGATGAAGAGGATTCACCATTCTTCCCTCATAATTATAATAATAAGACACAGCATTATAGGAGTATGACGGAGAGACATCTACAAATGTCTAATTAGATTTAATTTCTACAGACGGGATTTATTTTTGCAGCAGATTGTGAAATGAGTGGTGTGGTACCAGCATTTACTACATTGTTTTGTTAGTTTTTAAAATTTGAAGAGGTGGTTTTTATGTATTACAAACTCCAGGTAGAATACAGATACCGGTGACAATATATAGATAGATAGATAGATAGATAGATAGATAGATAGATAGATAGATAGATAGATAGATAGGAGATAGATAGATATGAGATGAGATATGAAATGATTAGAGACAGACAGGACCGAACAGCACCCAGGAAACCTTCACCAAACAGCAAGTGGCCCGTAAGCCCCAATGTCTGGATACAGTACTAATCATAGACTCCAATGGGAAATACCTGAACATGAGGCGGCTTTTCCCAAA
The DNA here is from genome assembly GCF_905171765.1 of Bufo bufo. NCBI lineage: Eukaryota > Metazoa > Chordata > Amphibia > Anura > Bufonidae > Bufo > Bufo bufo. The sequence goes on along the minus strand of NC_053399.1, from coordinate 15,587,348 downwards.
AGAAAGGGTTCAAAAAATTAATTGTGCAACGATTGAACAAGTCACAGCAGTTATCAACAATCCACACTTCACCAATCCAACCAATATCATAATACATACGGGTACAAACAACCTTCAAGACCATCAGCAGCAGATCGCGGAACAGCTGACCCAGCTGGCAAAAACTGCACAACAGAAGTTCCCGGCCAGTAAAATAATAGTGTCATCCATGCTGCCCAGAAAAGATGTGCCCAACAATACCATCCAAACCATTAACACTGAACTAGCAGCTTAGATCAGCTCTGTGCTAAGCGTCACCCTGGCACAACACCCCGCCATCAACCAACTTCATCTATATGACAGCAAACACCTCAATAAGCAAGGAGTCAGCCTCCTTGCCAAAGAAATAAAGGACATTGTACTAAACCAAACCCCCCGGCCTAGACCCTACACAGGCCAATTTGGAGACAACAAGGAAAGTCCACTGACAACACAAAAACCTCAAGTATCAAACGCCATACCACAAACAGGCCCTGTACCCCAACGCGGGCCACCAGAGGCAAAAACAATGGAGGAAACCACCAAATTTTATTAGGATGTGTATTTAATATATTGTGTATTGTCATCATGTCTCTCAGTGTCAGGGTAAACCATTGGAGTGGATATCTTCCCGTGTATGTCCTGTCACAACTGCTGGGCACAGAGGTCTCCATCGGCGAATGGTCCATGTGCTAAGCAATGGGCTGTGGGCCGGGGGAGACTGATGTGTTCAGCAGAGCAGTGTTTTGTTGGCTGATGTATGGAAGCCGGCTAGGGCCCCCGCGCAAGATGTGGATTTATTGGCTTGGCGTGGATGCATTTGTTAAGAGAACAATATAACGAAAGGAACGTGTGTTTGTTGTCTCTAGTGCACCGTATCAGCCACTGGAGATAATGACGTTGTCCTGTAAATAAACATGCATGAGGATCATAGTAACTTTATCTGGCATTGATCACTGAGCAAGGCTGGATAAAATTAACTCCAGTGGTAATGATAGATTATTGCATACATGTGTTTGTTGGCTAGGGTATTCTAAATGGTGGTGTCTTGTCTTCCTATGTCATCACTTCCTGCATGTCATCACTTCCTGCATGTCATCACTTCCTGTATCCTTGTCTTGGGCCAGCCCCTTTTACACCTTTTGTGAGTAAATAAAAGTGAGCAGACTGAGCAGGGCGGGGCAGTTGCTCAGAAGAACTTAACATGAAAACACCTTTGGCTGACTGCGGTTGAGATTTTTACCTTTCCTTACACAAAGACATTGGAGAGTGGATTACAACTATTAATATTTCTACAACACACCCGTCTCACACAGAGAAATACAGAGCAGAGACCTAGACGAGATAAAAAAAACCTGCTCAGAACTTTATGTAGAACATTCAAGTGACTGGACAACACAAGCCTTATCTATCATACCAGAACCAGTTAGACCCCCATCTCGTCCTACGAAACCCGCTCATTACAAGGTATAAGGACCCGCTATGACATCCTTTATAATCAGCAGCTGGAACATCCAAGGTCTGAACGCGTCAGACTTTGGATGTAAAGTAAATGATCAAGACTTCATCCAGAGTTTGAGAAACATCTACATTCAAATCCTTCTAGAAACATGGTCTAAGGCAGAGAGCGACTCCCTGGCGCCCACTGGATACAGGGAAATCTCTGTCACAGCCCTAAAAAATAAAACCACCAAACTTGGCCGTTGTTCGGGAGGAATACTAGTGTGGTATAAAGTGGAGCTCCATGAGCAGATCAGACCAGTGAAACGGGGAAACAGTCATATCTGGATCAGAATAGACTGCTCCATCCTCACCTCCCAGTCCAAGATCTACATCTGTGCGGCCTACATACCACCACCTGAGTCCCCCTACTACAACCCAGAATGCTTTGAGATTCTGCAAAGGGAAGCCGCCCACTATCAAACCCTGGGCAAAGTCCTTATCATGGGAGACCTCAATGCCAGAACAGGCAGGGAAAAAGACTACCTGACCACAGATGGAAACATCTATATATATGGAGCACAGACCGACAGCGACAGCTCAGTAAATACAGAGAGGAACAGTTACGACAGCACGGTAAATAAAAGTGGCAAAAGAATTGTTGAATCTTTGCCGAAGCCGAGGACTCCACATCCTCAACAGTCGCACCAAGAAAGACTCTTTAAGAAGGACCAGAATAAACTCCCATGTGGGTAGCAGCGTAGTGAACTACGCCATCACAGACATGGACCCCACAAACATTGGGGCCTTCATAGTCAGCCCACAATCACACTTGTCTGATCACAACCGAACATCCCTATATATTAAGTCCACAAACAAACCACCAGGATAAATACCTTAGGAGCCGGGGCTCTTCACACTACCTCCATCTTCGGCTCAGAAATAAAAAGAGGTGTACAATAAACCAGAAATCCAAGACATGCTCTACTACTTCAACAACAAGGTGTTTGAGATAAACCCAGAAGGAGTCAATCAAGCTGTAAGAGATCTTTATAATATATTTTACACCGTGGCAGAAATGGCTGACCTGAAAAAGTATAGCCACCTGAAGAAAAAAGAAGATAACCCCAACGCTTGGTTTGATGAGGAGTGCAGAGCTGTACGGAAGACATTGAGATCGGCCTCAAATAAAAAGCATAGAGATCCCAACAACACAAGCCTGCGGGAAGTCTACGACACAACGCAGAAGCTGACGGTGTACCAGAGAAACTAGGGAAACCTGAGCCACTACAGACTGAGCGCCCACAGCCTGGCCGTCGAATCCGGACGGCATCGACAGAGATACATGCCTAGAGAAAGCAGACTGTGCCAGCAGTACCACCTGGAGGCAGTGGAGGATGAGGCCCACTTCCTGATATACTATCCCAAATACTCAGCAGTGAGGGACATCCACTTTAGGAGACTCTCTGATCTACTCCCAGACTTCAGCTCCATGGAGGAGAAAGAGAAGCTGACCATCCTGCTGGGAGAGGAAGAGGACACTGTGGACATAGCAGCACAATATATCAGTGCCTGTCACAGACTGAGAGGAGCCTGATATGGACTCCGATACCCTGACCCCGGGTGTGTCCGCACCCCCCTCCCCCCGTCATGATACGCCACAGACTCCTATACACCGACCCCAGGAGTGTCCCCATTTCTCAACCCCCTATTTCCCACATGCTTTGGCAATACAAATGTATAATTTTAGACCTGCCAATAAAGCTTTTTTGATTGAATGGTTGATTGATAGATAGATAGATAGATAGATAGATAGATAGATAGAAGATGATTTGATACAAAGATAGATATGACATGATTAGAGATAGATAGATAATAGATAGATAAATAGATAGATAGATAAATAGATAGATAATAGATAAATAGATAGATAATAGATAATGTCATTTTAAAACTCCTGTTCACCCAATTCAAAATATGTAACAAAGCCCCCATCTACCATGAGACATTTATAATCTCTGTGTTTTGGAACAATTTGGGTCACATTTTTATTATAAAGAATCGATTCTCTCATCTCTACTGTAAAATGATGTATTCTAATTGATCCTGGACCCCTAATGAATATTTAGGTGCAGCCATCTTAGTGATCATAAAGTAACATGTATATAGAGCATCACCCTTACAATTATTCCAAAATTCTCTAGATATTTGATGGACAGATGTGCGGTAAGCCGGATTGGAATAATGCACTCTGACCCTATAATATGCAATGACTGGGTCAGGTGTAAATGATAGTTAATTGTTTTTGTTTGTGACGCCAATTGCAGCATGCGCAGGGTACTGTCGCAGGGCCCTTTAAGGTGTTGTAACTCACGTACCAGGTTAGGAATGCCAGAGTGGTGTAATGTCTCTGTATAGTAGTGGTAAGGGTGTCAGCGGTGTCTCCTACCTGGGTACGGCTGGACTCCTGGATCCTGGCTCACTTGCAATATAATGAGTGTGTTGCTAGTAGGAGTAATTGAGGGATTTGCAGCAATAATTGAGATCCAGACTTGGAATATAGTTCAAACTGGTCTTTACTTGATGCAGCAGTAATCCATGTGAGATACAGCAATAGTCTTGGGTCCCAGCGGGTATTGGCAATGTGTGTGGGGGAAGGGGGACACTGACTAGCTGAGGAGGAATTTGGCTTCTCCTGGTCTCTGGACGGTACTCACAGTTGGCTCACAGGGTATGGTTCTTCCTGGAGTTCTGGAGGTGGCTGCTTGCTTTCCACCAGCTGAGACTGAAGGGCTCAGTCTGGGAATGAGGATCTTTTGTCTCAGCCGAGACAAGATACTGGCTTGGATCCCTATAACTGGGAGCTCCTACCAGCACAGCCTTCCCCTAGCAGGGGTGGCTGGCACACTAACTGAACTTCCTTCCCCACCCATGAGGCAGGATGTGGGAACATTCCACACCTCCTCACAGAGGGGGGAGTTAAACTGGAATGTACTATTCCAGTCTAGAAATGCTAAACTGAACTAAGTTCCTGGTAACACATTGCTGCCACCTGCTGGTGAACATGGAAATAACAGAAAATACATTTACCAAGAATTTCAATGCACATTAGTGAGGATGTGATGTTAAATTACACAGGATGACAATGCACATACACTTAACAGGTTGTAGCGGGGTAAAAGAGTTTTGTAACATAACTCTGGGATGTTACAGATGTCTGGTTTCTTCTGCTAGGTTGTCTGACAACTATAGGGGTTTGAGTCCGCACAACCTGCCTGCAGGTGCACATCACTATGGCGAAATACATACACAAACGGAAAATGCAAATGTGATCGCACACTGCATCCAGCACTCTGCCCTCCATGCTGGATGAGACATTGGTTTATATTTTGGCCAAAGCATAGTAAGCCACTCACCGCGTCAAGGTCGTCTCAATTGAGTGGTCCCTAACTCCTTGTTCCTACCTGTTCATGGGCCATGACAGCCACACAAAATCCAGGGAATGCAGGTCAGCATGCAAGCCAAGTACACTTTGCTTGTAACCCCGTCCGGTGCCATTACAGCTTTCATCGGATCCAGGGATGCAAGTACCAACATGAATGCTGAACCCACCATATACTTCTCCTGGAGCCAGATGGCTGACCTGCATTCCCTGGATTTTGTGTGGCTGTCATGGCCCATGAACAGGTAGGAACAAGAGTTAGGGACCACTCAATTGAGACGACCTTGACGCGGTGAGTGGCTTACTATGCTTTGGCCAAAATATAAACCAATGTCTCATCCAGTATGGAGGGCAGAGTGCTGGATGCAGTGTGCGATCACATTTGCATTTTCCGTTTGTGTCTGACAACTAGTTGATATGGACGACGCGCTGTGACCAGGTGCTTATTTCAGGAGAACAGTAGTAACATTTCATGGTATCCCAATAAAATCTATGGAAAGTCTACTAATTTCCATGGACTCTCCTTGTCATCCACACTAGAGACACTTTGTGCAGCATTTTTGGCTTACAAAGAATTCCCAGTTTTGAGGTCCTCTGTTGAACCTTAAAATTCCCTAAAAGGACTTTTCAAAGAAGTTTTCCAAAGCAGATAACTCCATGAATTAAGTGCTTTATTTAGATCTAAAAAACAAACAAAAAGAAAACCCTTAAGATTATAGACTTCAAAGAATGTTTTATTAATGTAATCCCGGACTAGGAGGGCCAAGCATCCTTCAGCATTGAGATGCCAAAGCGATGCAATTGCTCATCAACGGAACATGTGAGATAATGAGTCGGTCAAGGGTCAGCAGCGGTGAAGAAGGATAGATTTCCTTACCTGATTATAAGGGTGCTTTCTCGAGGCACAGAACGCTGCCCTATAAATCTACTTGCAGAATAAAGCACCAAAGGCCAAAGCCTTGTCAAGCCTTGAAGGCGATTTTTCCCTCTGACACATGACATGAACAGGATTAATGAGGAAGTGGAAGAGAGAAAAGATCGAAGGTGAAGGATCTTTGCAGGTAGAGGACTCAATAAAGCTCTCGAAATATACAATCAATGCGACCGCTGAGCCTGTTACCCTTTCAAGTTTGGTATATTCTAATGATACTTAAGATGCTAATTTAAAGGAATCATGAAGCAATTTCATACTAGTCAGTCTAATATTAATATTATTTTTATGCAAGAGGCAAGGAGCTAAGAAACCTTATCTTTATAAAGGTTAAAAAGATTCAGAAGCATTAAAGAAGTTCTTCAGGAACAATTTAAAATGGCCATCAGAAACCTGTCCTAAAATATGAGCAGAGATGTCATTGGGTAAATAAAGAGGAGAGGAGAGGTAGTGGGGGAGGAGGGAGCTGATGTTGCTGCCTTTCATTTTAATATATCTTCTTAGGGGGTGATGACATTTTCCTGACCATTAAGCAGTCTCATATTCCCCTTTAAATGTTCTGAAACCTCCACACTAGTGATGAGCGGCAGGGGCTATATTTGAATTCGCGATATTTCATGAATATTTTGAAGAATATTCGTCATATATTTGCGAATTCGAGATTATTCTATTGAAAGCGAAAAATCGGCAATGTAAAAATCGCGTAGTGCGAATTCGTAAGGCGAAATACAGGCGTGGGTCACTTTGGCTAAATTTATTAAGCTGCTAGAAGTTTCATGAGTTTCTCCTGAGACTGGAGAAAATGGTTGGCACGGCAGAACATTACAATAGCTTTATATGCAGATATGTAGAGTACAGACCAAAAGTTGGGACACACCTTCTCATTCAAAGAGTTTTCTTTATTTTCATGACTATGAAGGCATCAAAACTATGAATTAACACATGTGGAATTATATACATAACAAACAAGTGTGAAACAACTGAAAATATGTCATATTCTAGGTTCTTCAAAGTAGCCACCTTTTGCTTTGATTACTGCTTTGCACACTCTTCGCATTCTCTTGATGAGCTTCAAAAGGTAGTCCCCTGAAATGGTCTTCCAACAGTCTTGAAGGAGTTCCCAGAGATGCTTAGCACTTGTTGGCCCTTTTGCCTTCACTCTGCGGTCCAGCTCACCCCAAACCATCTCGATTGGGTTCAGGTTTGGTGACTGTGGAGGCCAGGTCATCTGGCGCAGCACCCCATCACTCTCCTTCATGGTCAAATAGCCCTTACTTTCAAAGTTTTCCCAATTTTTAGGCTGACTGACTGACCTTCATTTCTTAAAGTAATGATGGCCACTCGTTTTTCTTTACTTAGCTGCTTTTTTCTTGCCATAATACAAATTTTAACAGTCTATTCAGTAGGACTATCAGCTGTGTATCCACCTGACTTCTTCTCAACGCAACTGATGGTCCCAACCCCATTTATAAGGCAAGAAATTTCACTTATTAAACCTGACAGGGCACACCTGTGAAGTGAAAACCATTTCAGGTGACTACCTCTTGAAGCTCATCAAGAGAATGCCAAGAGTGTGCAAAGCAGTAATCAAAGCAAAAGGTGGCTACTTTAAAGAACCTAGAACATGACATATTTTCAGTTGTTTCCCACTTCTTTGTTATGAATATAATTCCACATGTGTTAATTCATAGTTTTGATGCTTTCAGTGTGAATCTACAATTTTCATAGTCATGAAAATAAAGAAAACTCTTTGAATGAGAAGGTGTGTCCAAACTTTTGGTCTGTACTGTATATGTATGTATATATATGTGCTCCAATATAGTCACGATTGCACTAATCGGCAGTGATTAGAATATTTTTTCACACTACGTGTAACTTCACATTTTAACAATGAGGTCACCACGCTCACCATGTGGTCATCACAGGTCTTTTGGAAGTTCCTACTGAAAGAAGATAGAAGACACTACGGCAGCACGATCAAGTGGATAAGGTGAATTTTTATTTTTATTTTTTTTAACTTGTAAATGGCCATACTCTTTTGCTTTCTGTTATAAGAATGTTATTATTTTCCGCTATAACCATGTTATAACAGAAAATAATAAAGTGAAGTTCGGGTCCCCATTGACTTCAATGGGGTCTGGGTTCGGGTTCAAGTTCAGGTCCCGAACCCGAACTTCCACGGGTTCGCTCATCCCTAGTTGTAATGTCTTTTGTTTTGTTCATAAACCCTCTGAATTTTAAAGCGCTGCGGAATATGGTGGTGCTATATAAATAAATAATAATAATAATTATTATTATTATTATTATTTTTAAAATAACCAATAACAATAACAAGCAAATCAAAAGACAACATTCAGCACTGCTACATCTGTATTACCTTTGCTTGGATTGCCTGTAAATCCCTAATTAGCTGGTACCAAAGCACCAAAAACTAGGCTAGGAAAAAGCTTTTCCCACTGTGAAAACTTAATAACCCGACCATCCTGTAATTGTCCCTTAATTACTGCACCTTTCTACCTCTGCCCTATAGACAGGTTTCAGATACCATGCAATCCTCTTTGTTGTTCCATGGATTAGCTTTCATGAATCCCAGGACAGGTGCCTCCATTTATAAGCAATTTCAATGTACAAATAACAAGCTCAGTTTATCAAAGCCCAAAAAAAACCTACAGTGCTTAATTATACTAGAGCCGCGCTGCCTAATGCTTAATTTGCACCATCAATGGGATTTTTCAATCAAAGGTTACAAGTGAGGCCACAGTAACAAGCTCGCTGCTCCGTGCAGGCGCCGTGCCGCCTTTGTATTTGTTTCAGCTCGTCAATACCACGCTGGTGATTACAGATGTAAATGATAGGTAACGAACCCGTGGAACTCACTCCGAATGACAGGACCCTTAAAGGGGTTCTCCGGGAATTAAGAAAATGAAAATACTTAAATATTACCTCATTATAAATATATTCCCAAATACTTTACATTAGTTATAATGGCTCGTTTTGTCTGGGGAGCAATCACTAGGAAAAACTAAATGGCCGCTATCCGATTAGCACACACAAAACCTGTCCTAATTACACAGGAGGACAAGTTAGTTCACAACGCTGAGCTAAAGAGCTGCCTCATCCTCCTCTCTGCTCTGTTTGTCAGGAATCGTGATCCTGAATATAGTTTAATATGGCCATCAGCTAAATCTCTGTAGAAATGGAGTTCATGAGCAGATGTGGCTAATGAGCAGCAGCTCTTGAATGCAGTCTCCATTACCACAGTCTGTCCTCTCTGTACTTCATGTCTCCTCATGCGCTCCATTCCTACAGAGATTCAGCTGAAGATCTTCTCCTCTGTATTCAGGATCATAATCCCTGATAATTAGGAGAGGAGGATGAGGCAGCTCTTTACCTCAGTGTTGTGAAGTAACTTGTCCTGCTGTGCGATTAGGACAGGCTTTGTACGCACTAATAGGACAGCGCCCATTTTGTTTCTCCTAACCATTGCTCCCTAGACAAAACGAGCCATTATAACTAATGAAAGGTATTTGAGAAAATATTTATAATAAGGTAAAATTTATGTATTTTCATTTTCTTAATTCCCGGAAAACTCCTTTAAAGTAGACCCTTTAGAAACCCCCTGATGTGCATGTGTCAAATATAAAAATAAAAAAAAGTAGTTAAGTATCTTCTTCCCCGGCTGAGTTATCAGGGGTTGAAATGAAACTGCTGTGAACGTCTGTGTTCCTGTGATAAAACTCTCTGTCCTTATAGGCAGGCTGGAGCTTGTGTCTTCTAATCGGAGCTTTCCTTATTTTAATTTTCACACTAGAAAAATGAAAAATTGATTTTAATTGATTCCCTATGACTGTGAACAGTACACAGGGGCAGGAAGGGTTATCATATGGACACAGGATAAAAAGCTCCTTTGAAACAATTTCTGTCTCTTCTGCTTGAATTTTCTAAATATTGGCCACCCGCCGGGGGGTCTGACTCCCGAGACCTCTATCAATAGACAGAACTAACTAAATTCAAGTCAATGGGAAGGACCAGCAGCCTCTGAGATAGCCACAACTACATGTACAGCTTGTGTAAGCAATGTACAATCTGCTGATCATCGGGGGTCCCGGAGTTGGACCCCCCTCCCAATAATCAAATAGATGGCTAATTTAAGAGTAGCGCTGCTGATTGATGTTAACTATTGAATGACAGCTGCAGTGCACAAGATTGCATGTAACTCCAATTTACTTCATGAATGAGGCAAAAAAATGAAAATCAGACATCATCTACCATGCGACAACCTCTTTCTAACAAAGCTAGACTCAGCCCTGTACCTCACATGGATCCAGGGATCACCTCATTCATTGTTCCAAATGCTCTGCTAGATTTATTTCAAGCTGGCAGCTCAGGGGTGTGTCCTTTCTGCTGCAGCTGGTGGCAGTTAAAAGACAAAACTGAGCATGTGCTTCCATCTCAGTGAGCAGGACAGTGAGATTAGAAAATCTATCTATTAGAAAAAAGCAAACAGCAGGTGGCGCTATACGGATAGATATCATTGAATTACTCAGTAGCTATAATACATTTTTAATTACATGCAATTACAAAAGTATTCAGACCCAGGTGCTGGTTTCAAAAGTGTAAAATAATTTTTCAAGAGTCAACCTTTTTAAAAACATGTGCTGCTACAAAAAGTCTAAGTGTAGCTACAACCTACGGTGTACAAGACTGAGCTGCAGCAGCAGGCACAACCACAACTATCTGCATGGCACTGGGCGGGCAACTCTTCAGTCCCTTCATTCTGCCGATCAAAGGGGGTCCCCGGGGCTTGGATCCCCACTGATCAAATATTGATAACTTATGGGAAGGATTGACCATCAAGCATTTTGCTTTAAGGAAACCCTTTAAAAGCTACATTATTTCATATGTCTCTTTTGTTGTGTGATTGTGTCTGTACATGAATATGTATGTGATTATGTTTATGCGTGAGTGTGCATTTATATCTGCTCATGTCTATGATTACAGCACGTATGTATGGATATGAATGTGTGTGTCTCTGTGTGTGCGTGTATGCCTATAGATAGATAAATAAATAGCTATGAGATAGATAGACAGATAGATAGATAATAGATAGATAGATAGATAGATAATAGATAGATATGAGATAGATAGTAGATAGATAGATATTAATAGATGATAGATAGATAAATAGATAGATAGATAGATCAGTGACATAACATGGGTTGCCAGCACCCGAGGCAAGCCAAGTATTGCCCCCCCCAACCTGTGGTCACGCCCCTTTTTACAGACAATGTAGTAGATGTCACCTGCAGTCCTATGTAACACCCCAGATAACAGAGATAACTCTCTGAGTACAGATAATGTAGTAGATGTCACCTGCAGTCCTATGTAACACCCCAGATAACAGAGATAACTCTCTGAGTACAGATAATGTAGTAGATATCTCCTGCAGTCCTATGTAACACCACAGATAACACAGTGGTAACCCTCTGAGTACAGATAATGTAGTAGATGTCACCTGCAGTCCTATGTAACACCACAGATAACACAGTGATAACTCTCTGAGTACAGATAATGTAGTAGATGTCACCTGCAGTCCTATGTAACACCACAGATAACACAGAGATAACTCTCTGAGTACAGATAATGTAGTAGATATCTCTTGCAGTCCTATGTAACACCACAGATAACACGGTGGTAACTCTCTGAGTACAGATAATGTAGTAGATGTCACTTGCAGTCCTATGTAACACCACAGATAACACAGTGATAACTCTCTGAGTACAGATAATGTAGTAGATGTCACCTGCAGTCCTATGTAACACCACAGATAACACAGAGATAACTCTCTGAGTACAGATAATGTAGTAGATATCTCTTGCAGTCCTATGTAACACCACATATAACACAGTGATAACTCTCTGAGTACAGATAATGTAGTAGATATCTCTTGCAGTCCTATTTAACACCACATATAACACAGTGATAACTCTCTGAGTACAGATAATGTAGTAGATATCTCTTGCAGTCCTATGTAACACCACAGATAACACAGTGATAACTCTCTGAGTACAGATAATGTAGTAGATGTCACCTGCAGTCCTATGTAACACCACATATAACACAGTGATAACTCTCTGAGTACAGATAATGTAGTAGATATCTCTTGCAGTCCTATTTAACACCACATATAACACAGTGATAACTCTCTGAGTACAGATAATGTAGTAGATATCTCTTGCAGTCCTATTTAACACCACATATAACACAGTGATAACTCTCTGAGTACAGATAATGTAGTAGATATCTCTTGCAGTCCTATGTAACACCACAGATAACACAGAGATAACTCTGAGTACAGACAATGTAATAGATGTCACCTGCAGTCCTATGTAACACCCCAGATAACAGAGATAACTCTCTGAGTACAGATAATGTAGTAGATGTCTCCTGCAGTCCTATGTAACACCACAGATAACACAGAGATAACTCTCTGAGTACAGATAATGTAGTAGATATCTCTTGAAGTCCTATGTAACACCACAGATAACACGGTGGTAACTCTCTGAGTACAGATAATGTAGTAGATGTCACTTGCAGTCCTATGTAACACCACAGATAACACAGTGATAACTCTCTGAGTACAGATAATGTAGTAGATGTCACCTGCAGTCCTATGTAACACCACAGATAACACAGAGATAACTCTCTGAGTACAGATAATGTAGTAGATATCTCTTGCAGTCCTATGTAACACCTCAGATAACACAGTGATAACTCTCTGAGTACAGATAATGTAGTAGATGTCACCTGCAGTCCTATGTAACACCACAGATAACACAGAGATAACTCTCTGAGTACAGATAATGTAGTAGATATCTCTTGCAGTCCTATGTAACACCAAGATAACGCGGTGGTAACTCTCTGAGTACAGATAATGTAGTAGATGTCACTTGCAGTCCTATGTAACACCACAGATAACACAGTGATAACTCTCTGAGTACAGATAATGTAGTAGATGTCACCTGCAGTCCTATGTAACACCACAGATAACACAGAGATAACTCTCTGAGTACAGATAATGTAGTAGATATCTCTTGCAGTCCTATGTAACACCACATATAACACAGTGATAACTCTCTGAGTACAGATAATGTAGTAGATATCTCTTGCAGTCCTATGTAACACCACAGATAACACAGTGATAACTCTCTGAGTACAGATAATGTAGTAGATATCTCTTGCAGTCCTATGTAACACCACAGATAACACAGTGATAGCTCTCTGAGTACAGATAATGTAGTAGATGTCACCTGCAGTCCTATGTAACACCTTAGATAACACAGAGATAACTCTCTGAGTACAGATAATGTAGTAGATGTCACCTGCAGTCCTATGTAACACCTCAGATAACACAGAGATAACTCTCTGAGTACAGATAATGTAGTAGATGTCACCTGCAGTCCTATGTAACACCTCAGATAACACAGTGATAACTCTCTGAGTACAGACAGTGTAGTAGATATCTCTTGCAGTCCTATGTAACACCACAGATAACACAGAGATAACTCTCTGAGTACAGATAATGTAGTAGATGGGTGTGAGCCCCCAGAATTCAGAACACGCACAGTGTGACCTGGAATCTGGGGCCAGGATGCGTCAGGGTGGGCCAAATTCTATATCCACCCTCCCATCACTACAGAACATCCCGGGTAATACAGCGCACATACCTCTTACATCCAGGGTAATACAGCGCCCCATACCTCTTACATCCAGGGTAATACAGCGCCCCATACCTCTTACATCCAGGGTAATACAGCGCACATACCTCTTACATCCAGGGTAATACAGCGCCCCATACCTCTTACATACAGGGTAATACAGCGCCCCATACCTCTTACATCCAGGGTAATATAGCACCCCATACCTCTTACATCCAGGGTAATACAGCGCCCCATACCTCTTACATCCAGGGTAATACAGCGCCCATACCTCTTACATCCAGGGTAATACAGCGCCCCATACCTCTTACATCCAGGGTAATACAGCGCCCCATACCTCTTACATCCCGGGTAATACAGCGCACATACCTCTTACATCCAGGGTAATACAGCGCCCCATACCTCTTACATACAGGGTAATACAGCGCCCCATACCTCTTACATCCAGGGTAATACAGCGCCTCATACCTCTTACATCCAGGGTAATACAGCGCCTCATACCTCTTACATACAGGGTAATACAGCGCCCCATACCTCTTACATACAGGGTAATACAGCGCCCCATACCTCTTACATCCAGGGTAATACAGCTCCCCATACCTCTTACATCCAGGGTAATACAGCGCCTCATACCTCTTACATACAGGGTAATACAGCGCACATACCTCTTACATCCAGGGTAATACAGCGCCCCATACCTCTTACATACATGGTAATACAGCGCCTCATACCTCTTACATCCAGGGTAATACAGCGCCCCATACCTCTTACATACAGGGTAATACAGCGCCCCATACCTCTTACATACAGGGTAATACAGCGCCCCATACCTCTTACATCCAGGGTAATACAGCGCCTCATACCTCTTACATACAGGGTAATACAGCGCCCCATACCTCTTACATCCAGGGTAATACAGCGCCCCATACCTCTTACATCCAGGGTAATACAGCGCCCCATACCTCTTACATCCCGGGTAATACAGCGCACATACCTCTTACATCCAGGGTAATACAGCGCCCCATACCTCTTACATACAGGGTAATACAGCGCCCCATACCTCTTACATCCAGGGTAATACAGCGCCTCATACCTCTTACATCCAGGGTAATACAGCGCCTCATACCTCTTACATACAGGGTAATACAGCGCCCCATACCTCTTACATACAGGGTAATACAGCGCCCCATACCTCTTACATCCAGGGTAATACAGCTCCCCATACCTCTTACATCCAGGGTAATACAGCGCCTCATACCTCTTACATACAGGGTAATACAGCGCACATACCTCTTACATCCAGGGTAATACAGCGCCCCATACCTCTTACATACATGGTAATACAGCGCCTCATACCTCTTACATCCAGGGTAATACAGCGCCCCATACCTCTTACATACAGGGTAATACAGCGCCCCATACCTCTTACATACAGGGTAATACAGCGCCCCATACCTCTTACATCCAGGGTAATACAGCGCCTCATACCTCTTACATACAGGGTAATACAGCGCCCCATACCTCTTACATACAGGGTAATACAGCGCCCCATACCTCTTACATACAGGGTAATACAGCGCCACATACCTCTTACATACAGGGTAATACAGCGCCACATACCTCTTACATCCAGGGTAATACAGCGCCCCATACCTCTTACATCCAGGGTAATACAGCGCCCCATACCTCTTACATACAGGGTAATACAGCGCCACATACCTCTTACATACAGGGTAATACAGCGCCACATACCTCTTACATCCAGGGTAATACAGCGCCCCATACCTCTTACATACAGGGTAATACAGCGCCACATACCTCTTACATCCAGGGTAATACAGCGCACATACCTCTTACATACAGGGTAATACAGCGCACATACCTCTTACATACAGGGTAATACAGCGCCCCATACCTCTTACATCCAGTGACGTCTCTTTGATGTAGATGTTCTCTTTCCTCATCTTCTCCTTTCAGACCAGACCGCCATTTTTCAGCCATTTCTCGTCTCTGCAGTTTGACAAAAAAAATCTTAGTTTACTACTTTTCCATCATCCTCCCATCTTCTGGACAAATCATCCTACCACCCCCAATACTGTGCCGCTGTGCTCCCCAATACTATACTGCAGAAACAGATAAATCCCCTGATAATAGTAGTACCATGCAGATAGTGCCCTTCAATAATTATTGGCACACAGTGCCCTAAAATAACTGCGCCCAGCAAATAGTGCCCCTGAGACTAATAGTGTAAACATAACGCCCCCCAAAAATAATTGTGGTAAGCTGATACTGTGCCAGGGTGCCCCCACAGTAATAGTGCTCCCAAAAGTCCCACCAATAGGAATAATTCTCTGCTAGAGCACACATGGTAGTAATAGTGCTCTTACAGTGCCCCCAACATGTCCCCACTGTGCCCCAGAAGTAATAATGCTCCCATAGTGCCCATACTAGTAATCATGTTCCCCATAGACCCCCAGTAGTAATAAAGCCCATCATAATGCCCCCCAGTAGTAATAATTCTCCTTATAATGTGCCAGTGCAAAAAATACCCCCTTTTAAAGCCCCCAGTTGAGCTAATGTCCCCATAGTGCCCCCATAATGTGCCAGTATAAAATACCCCTATATAGTGCCCCCAGTAAATGCCCCATAGTGCTCCTCTCCCCACTTCCTCCTAGTGCCCCCCATAATGTACCAGTATAAAAGGCCCCATTTATAGTGCCCCAGTAGATGCCCTCAGTGTCCCCCATAATTTGCAAGTATAAAATACCCCTTCTTAGTGCCCCCATAGATGACCCCATAGTACTCCTCTCCCCCCTTCCACATAGTACCGACCATAATGTGCCCCAGTATAAAATGCCCCTATACAGAGCCCCCCATATAAAACACCCCATCTTTGTGGCCTCAGTAGAAGCCCCCATAGTGTTCCTCTCCCCCCCTCCTCCATAGTGCCCCCCATATAAATTACCTCTTTTTTGTGGCCTCAGTAGATGCCCCCATATTGCCACCCAATAATGTGCCAGTAAGATGTGCCCCCATAGATGCCCCCCCAATCATGTGCCAGTAAGAAGTATTGTACCATATAAAAAAATAAACACTTACAGTATACTTACCTCCATCAGGCTGGCAGCGATGCGATGCAGGTCTCTTCCGGCCTGTGTCCCACGCTGAATGGCTCAGGCCGGAGCGATGACATAATCGCGCCGCCTGCATCGGCCTCTGATAGGCTGTAGGCCTAGTGCCTGCAGCCTATTATAGGAATGGTGAAGGGAGACGCCTCTCCCTCCCCTGTCCCGCAACATCCATCTGTATCTCTGTCCTGTGGACGTCGATACAGATGAATATGGAGATGAGCGCTTTCACAATAGAAGCGCTCATCTCCCTGTGCCCTGCGGCCGCCCCCCACTTGTCAGCAGGGTCGCGCCGCCTGGGGCGATCGCCTCACTTTGCCTAATTGGCGGTGCGGCCCTGCTGGCGCCCCCTGAATTTTTGCGCCCGGGGTAACCCCCCCTACGCTACGCCACCTAGATAGATGATAGATAGATAGATAGATAGATAGATAAAAGGTAGAAGATAGATAGATATTTAGATAATAGATAGATAGATAGATAGATAGATAGATAGATAGATAGATAGATAGATAGATAGATAGATGAGCGAAGTTTTGAAAAATTCCGATTTAGTATCTTTGCAGTTTGACAAGAAATTCTATTTGTTATGAATTAATTTGTCACAAATCGTTATGTTAAAACCCTATTCAGCCTATCCATCAATGGGACCGAGGTGAATGAGGTAAGCGTATTCCCGTTTTTCAACGGTCATTAGACGGGTGCACCTAAAAACGGTAATAGGCTACTGCAATATGGCCTTCTGAGTTAAGAAAAAAGGCACTCACCTCATCTATTTGCTCGCGCAGAGGCAGTCCACTCCTCTCTTGAATGGAAAAGAGCTGTCGAAGGACCTGCACTGAGTGGGATGTGACGTCACCATGTGATTACACTTGGAGCGCGTGGTGATGTCATCACCTCAGCGCAGGTCCTTTGGTGGATCTTTTCCAATCAAGAGAGGAGCGGACTGCCTCTGCGCGAGCAAATAGATGAGGTGAGTATTGTTTTTTCCATTCTTTCTAAGACAACTCTAGCTACCATTTTAGGAAAAATGATTCATTACCATGAAGTCCGAGGAAATTCAGCTGAAGTCCGAATCAAATTTTTCCTGAACTTCGGATCAAATTCTGCTTCGGATGCTTCGATTCGCTTAACACTAACGGGCAACCCAGTTACTAGCTCGAAAGCAAGCAGAGTGCAATCCTATGCTAAAAGCCGTTCACTGACAACTGAATAACAGAATTGTGGCTTAAAAGCAACAAAGTAACAAAAACTTAAACATCTTTCCTAAATCATATTATTTATAAAAGCGATTCTTCAGGAAGGAAGGAGGATGGATTCCTGGGATTTCTGAGTGTTACAAGTTGTTACATGATGCATCAATACGAGGAACGATGATCTATTTCCACCACATTGATGTCTCGGTGGGAAGCTGGCAATGAGTAGTAACAGTGCCGGTTAACTGAAGACTACAACTAATCTATATTCCTAGAGCGATGTCAGGAGGGGAGTGGGAAGGGTCCAGCATTATTAGTAATAATGATGATTAATAGGGTTGATAGGATATAATGTGCATCGGATGTATTGCCAATAATGATGGATTCTCTCCCAGACATAGCTTTCAAATGAAAGATCAACCTTCCAAAAGATGTATGATGAGCTCGGCCAGTTTTATTAGCCATGGAGTCTGCAACTGAAGAAAGCAATTCAGGAAAGCTTTGTTTAATTTAAAAAGGAGCTAACATATCATAAAACATGTTCCAGGCCTGAAGGTTCACTTGTTATGCTCTAAGCATTAAAAAGAGTAGTCTGACTTAGAATTGCTATTGACATGGGAGCGCAGTTCATTCAGTGGTGGAATTAGGGCCAGATCAAGGTGGGTGAAGATCTCTCGGCATACCACTGAGTGGGGTTCCTTGTCCTGACCCCAAATAATACTAAACTGCAGTGCACAATGTTGCAGAAAATTATTATACCATACATCAAAACCATATACTGCACAAATACCAGTGCCATGGAGGGCACAGCTGACAGCGCTACGCAATGTAAAAAAATAATGTGCAAATAACAATGTCATAATATTGTCAGTTATAGCATACAAATAATCTTACCATATAACCTCAAATTTTCAGGAATGGACGTTTCTAATTACAACTGAAACCACGAGAGGAATGAGGAGGAAGAGAAAGGGGCGGACAATAGGGTAGTATGGTTGAGCAAATTATGTAACAAAGTGAGAAATCAGGAGGCTCACCTTATAGGGTTGTGCTAAAGATAGGCTCAACCCTATGGAAGGCTTCTGTGAATCAGACCCATTCACCAGGACTGCAGCCGCAAGGAGAGTTTCTTTCGGATCGGATGTCCAGTTGTCCCGTGGCAGGTACCAGGAGATCGGAGTGACTGGCAACTCGTGGGTTAAATTGACAAGTTCACTGTGGATCTTATTGTGTCTGTGTTTTGCTTCAGGTGTTGCTTGTTGGTAAATTACCTTTCCCATAAGTAGCCGCTTCTCACTCTTGGAGGTGCGGTTTATAGATTTTCTTCCTGCCTTCTAACTAGCTGGTCGGTTGTATTCTGTGCTGCTTCTGGAGTTGCCAGTTTTCTACTTTCAGATAAGTCTGGTCTTTTCTTGTTGTTCTGTGTTTGTTATATTCCCTGTTGTTTGTATCTGGGCCTGAGACAGAGACTTCCATTCGTCCATCTGGGGAGGAATGGGTTGTCTCTGGTCCTAACCTCATTCCAGGGCCTTATAGGGATATAAGGGCCTAGGTATCCTGCTTATGAATAATATTCCTACCTTCAAGGTCTATTCATATTAATAGGTAGTTAGGGCCCGGATTAGGGTTGTCTAGGAGGTGACCTGTTTCTTCCCTAGTTTCCAGGCCCAGTTACTGTTCCCCTTCCCTCCTGTGTTTAGTGTGGAGTTTTTGCCCCACACTGATGGTGACACCAGTCCCCCGAAGGATACTTGTAGTGGAGAAGGTTCTGCTTAGGCGCGAATTCACTGGTGAAGGCGGTCGTGATGTTCAAATAAAAAAATCCTTCTTTATTTGAGGAGAGCACATGTATACATAAAAACAATGCGTTTCAGGGATAAACAGTTCCTCTTCATCAGGTTAGACAGATGATAATATGAGCAATGAGGAGATGAGTATTTATAGTGTGTAGGCATGAGAAAAACCGCCCCTGTGGGCTGCCCTCAATGGGTCCAGGTGTCATTTCCAAGGCAGAATTCCTAAACAGCCGAGTTCATAAAAAAAAAACTGAAGAGTACATTCAAACTTTAGATTCTAAAAAAATTGTGTTTTATTTAAAAACTAGTGTTTTATTATATGAAATCACATGTTTGATCACATGACCGCAGCCTCGGCGGTAATATGAATATTAATGTTGGGGGCAGGCTATGCAGTCCTTTCAGACCGCTAGAGTAGGTCACATGTTTGATCACGTGACCCGTTGCTATAACGCTGAGGACGCAGCTGTTTGCAGAGCACCCTTTAGGATGGATACAGTCTAAAACAGCTGCTTGTTGGTGTTTAACATATAAAAAAGTAAGTGAGTAATAAGCACAACTAAAAAAGGAATGGGCACAAAAATTAAAACTTTGCTCATAAAAGGACTAGTTATAAATGAGAGTTATGCTAAAATGACAGAAAAAAAAGATTAGGAAACAGAAAAGATGCAGAATAAATTATAGCTACTAAATAGCAGTAGTGTAAGGAATATAATAAATGTAAAGGATATGATTCAGTTATAGGGTCTGGCGTGGTGACCAAACCAGTGATAGAAGGAATACATGTATGTACCGGTATATAGGGCTGCATAAGGTGCACACTAGGTGTATGGGGACTGTTAAATTAAAGGAGGGGGGGGGGGGGGTTGTTGAAGGGGAACTGTTTATCCCAGTTTATATACATGTGCTATCCTCAAATAAAGAAGGATTTTTTATTTGAACATCACAACCGCCTCCACCAGTGAATTCGGGCCTAAGCAGAACCTTCTCCACTACATATAACCCCAAATAACAGTGCCACATATTGCATAATTAAAAGTGCAATATAGTGTCTAAATAACCGTGCCATATAATGCAGAAATAACAACGCCATCTGGTGTATGAATAACAGTGTTATATAGTGCACATATAATATTGCCCCTTATAGCATGCAAGTAAAATTGCCATATTATCCTGAAATTACAGTGTCATGTATTAAATAAATAAAAGTGCCATATGCATAAATAACAGTGTCACGTGGTGCAGAAATAACAATGCTGAATAGTGCTGAAATAAATATGCCGTATAGTGCATAAATAACAATGTTATGTGCTGCATACATAACAGTGCCATACAGTGCATACATAACACTGCCATACAGTGCATACATAACACTGCCATACAGTGCATACATAACAGTACCATACGGTGCATACATAACAGTGCCATACAGTGCATTATGCCGATTTCTGTTAACATCTTTATTTTGCAGGTACTGTGCCTTTAACTAGTGTTTGTGATGTTCGGCTTGGTATACTAGCAGGTACAATGGAGTGGCATCTTGTCATATGTCAATGTGAAGACGCAGTACTATGGCACTGTACAGGCTCTGAACTAAGGTGGAGATGGTGCATAGAATGAGGTGTTTCAGTACAGACAACCTGTGAGGTGCAAGGCACGGTAGTGAAGATCTGGAGGGGGTTTGGGGAGAGGAGTTGGTCCCTGCCAGCACTCATCTCTGAAAAGGTAGTGACCCTGCGAATCCCGACTCTTATGATCCTGAACTGGCCGGTTGCCTTCCTTTGGTCTGCAGAGGAGAATCCTTTTTGATTGTAAACGAACCTGTGCATCCTGCAAGTAGTTTTCGGAAAAGAGACTGTAACTGATAAGCTGTGTGCCTTTAAAGACTACAACTATCAAGATGAGGGCCGTTGTATGTAACTGCCAAGCTGTGTGCCCATTTTAGGCTGTCATTGCCAAACCCAGTGACACTGTATGTAACCGTTTTGCTTGTTGTCTCAGCCGCAGTAAAATTCTGTTCCCTGGAACTGTGCTGTGTCCACCTCCATTACTGCCACATCCTCGAGTGTCCTACCCAACATTTTGTGCTCTGCTTTCTTACTTTACAGACCGCCACTTGGTTGCATATGCTGTTCGCATCACACTGTAGCTGAGGCCCTAAAAGCAACATCCAAAACCATCACTTATGATCAATTTGCAATATACATTTCACTAAAATCTTCATATTTTGAGGACGGCATCACATTGAACAGTAAATATTACTTGGGGAGTAAAGGATGGAAGAGAAATGGATTCTGCCTCCATCGAAAACTGTTGAGTCGTCTTCAGAAGTTAATGATTTCCCGAGCTCTCTCTCACATCTGTATTTTCCTATTTATAAATTAACATCATTGAAAAAGTTCCTTGAATTAAAGAGGGTTTCTATAACTTGGCTCCAGTACTTGCAAAATGTCTATTTACATAATCCTTGATACAACGTATCCATTTACAAGCCGGTGTTATTGATATTTTTACGTATATTTTAAAGCTGGAAAGGTTAGAAGAACTGGAGGATTTTTAAAATCGCTCTTGCTGTAGAGCGTCTGCCCCTTGGAAAATCAATGGTTGCAGACAAGATGCTGCAAATGAAGCACGAGGTAACAACAGATATTGATCATAAAATGGTTATAGGCGAGATATATAATAAAATAATTTTTACATGGAGCAGCTACTTCATCTTTGACAGTTTCATAACACTCGAGCTTTTCTTTTACAAAAAAAAAATGGAAAAGCAAAAATGAAGATAAAATCTGGCTACATTATTAGGCTCTTTCAAAACATATCATCTCCTCTGAACCCCACATCATATATGTACAGGAGACATAACCAACATCAGCAGTTGAGTCACTTTGTAAATGTATTCCATTACTTATCCAGTACTGGTCCTTACTTAATGTGTACCTGTGCTTTTCAAAAACTTTTGATATGTATGTCATAGTGACATATCAAAGGTTTTGTTCGATGAAGGTCTTAGTTCTTATTACTCTAAGCGCTCTCTCACCTTGCTGCAAGATGCAGACTTAAGACAGATGCATCTGGCATAGGCCAGAAATACAGCTTTCTCATACTGGGGCATACTGGGGCGAATAAAAAACATCTGTTTCATATAGTGCACATCTAGGATTAGACGTGCATTAGTGAGTGCTCTACAGCGTAACTTCAGCCTTCCCGCTCACCGCCTCATATGCGACGTGCCCACCAGGTGGAACTCCACCTTGCACATGCTGGAGAGGCCATAGTCGAGTTTCAGCTGCAGCACGCACGGGTGAGTCGTTTCGAGTACTCCACCAACATGGCCAGTGATGATGACGCCGTTATCAGCGTTACAATGCCACTTCTATGTCTCCTTGAGAAAACACTTAGGGCGATGATGGAAGAGGATGTGGCCCAGGACGAGGAGGAGGAGGAGGAAGAGGGGTCATCTCTAACACTTTCAGGCCAGTCTTTTAGAAGTGGCTCAGAGGGAGGTTTTTTGCAACAGCAGAGGCCAGGTACAAATTTGGCCAGCCAGGGCCCACTACTGGAGGACGAGGAGGAGAAGGATGAGGAGGAGGATGAAGCCTGTTCACAGCGGGGTGGCACCCAACGCAGCTGGGCCCATCACTGGTGCGTGGCTGGGGGATACGGAGGACGTAGACGATACGCCTCCCACAGAGGACAGCTTGTCCTTACCTCTGGGCAGCCTGGCACACATGAGCGACTACATGCTGCAGTCCCTGTGCAACAACTGCAGAGTTGCCCACATTTTAACGTGTGCTGACTACTGGCTGGCCACCCTGCTGGATCCCCGTTACAAAGACAATGTGCCATCCTTAATTCCCTCACTGGAGCGTGACCGGAAGATGCGCGACTACAGGCACACGCTGGTAGACGCCCTCTTGAGAGCATTCCCGATGCCGGGGGACAAGTGGAAGTACAGGTGGAGATTATATAACTAAAATTAACAAAAGAGAAGTAAATTGGATGTACTGTCTGAACACTATCCAACCGAGAGGCCTTAATGTTGAATATGATGTCAATTCTTGTATAGTCTAAGGTGAGAAATTATGATGTTTGCCTCAGGTCTGAACATCTACTGAGATGTCGGTGCGATTTTTTGTATATGACTTTGTAACCTTGTGAATTGAATGAACAGAAGAAATGTAAAAGGAAAGGCATTATAGACGTATGCGCAGGACTGGTTTAGGAAATAACTGTTATATATATTTTTAGCAAGTTTTATAGAGCATGCTCATATTATATTTTTTTTACTTGTTTTACATGGGGAGTGAAGATTTTTATGGGGCTGGGGTTAGTTGCTGATAAAGAACAGCAGTTTTCGGCTTTGCAATCAGCGCTCCTGAAGAAGCGTTGTGGCGAAACCCGGGTCGGGCGTCTGTGCAGGCTGATCTGAATGCTTGTTATATTTTTTATCTTGTGAGTATAATAAATGAATTTTTATAATCGCACACCTGAAGTGCTTCACTATCCTCCGCGTTTTTCTGGCTTATGAGAAAACAGGGATCTATGAGAAGATCGAAGGACACCAGAGAATGTGTTTTCTGAAGCATATGGAGTTGCGGGGACACAAGTGGTATTGAATACGCACACTGTGAATGGAATCTTGTGAGTATACTATCTTCCTGCGGTTGTAAAACACAGTGGCAGTACTTCACCATATGGAGTTTCTAGTTGCACTCTGCAGGCACTTGCAGATTCCGAGGAGGATTCTGTTACATCTTGTGAACCTGGTGAATCCTTTAAGTCCGAGGAGAGAATTTTGTGAAAAGAAAATAAATATCCTCTTGGCAGCGCAGTCTCTTTTACTTGACTGAACTTTGGATAAGTGACAAAAACCCACGTCACTCATTGCGGCTTGCAGCGCAGAGGATTTACCGTAAGATAACCAGAGACATTTTCCTTTGTATTTTGGACTTATCCTGTACTGATCCTGAGTTATATCCTGTATTATACTTCAGAGCTGCACTCGTTATTCTGCTGGTTGGTATTTAAAAATATCAGCAAGCATTTATATGAACAACCCATGAGTTTAGCTGAATTATTATAATTTAATTGCCTTTTTTTTTTATGCCATACAGAACTTTAGATCAACAGATTGTAATCCGTGCAGGCATTGAACTCGCAGAGGTCATCAATGACACATAGGCTTCGGAGGTCTTCCATTTCTGGAATGTTATAGTATGTTATGCCATGACAATCTGATTGATGGTTGTCCTATGTACCTCTGGGATCAAGACTTTAAAGGCATTGGTGGCCATAGGTGTCCAAATTCTAGGATAGGCAAACTGCAAAACTGCTAACAGAGTTAGGAAAGAGTTAAGGCGAGGTGGGTAACCATACTTTCATTATCTACATGAGTGAGAAAATGAATTTCAATTTCACCAGGGGTAGCACCAACAAGTGTCCTGGAGGCGGTCCCTTACTGCTTTGCAGACCCTCCCCTCTGCTTTGATTGACAGCTGGAACTTTCAACTAGGAGACCACTACTATGTTGCAGAATGACCTGAGAATGTAGCAGAAAGTATCAGTCAGGTTCTTCTATCTTCCTTGACTATGCTCTTCAATCTTTGTAGAAGGAACCCCTGCCATGCCTCATATTTAGCATCCTTCATACCATTTGAGAATAGTTTCTCCATGTAACCCGCTTGGCTACAGTTGATGATGAGGTTTTTTTTTACACTTCCACAAGACAGAATATTAACAAACTTGTCACCTTTGGATTATGGCATCAGAACTAGCATGGAGGGATGTAAAATGCATCCATATATTTGGTGAGTAGAGATGTCATCATTTATATAGATATACACTCACCTAAAGAATTATTAGGAACACCATACTAATACAGTGTTGGATCCCCCTTTGCCTTCAGAACTGCCTTAATTCTACGTGGCATTGATTCAACAAGGTGCTGATAGCATTCTTTAGAAATGTTGGCCCATATTGATAGGATAGCATCTTGCAGTTGATGGAGATTTGAGGGATGCACATCCAGGGCACGAAGCTCCCCTTCCACCACATCCCAAAGATGCTCTATTGGGTTGAGATCTGGTGACTGTGGGGGCCATTTTAGTACAGTGAACTCATTGTCATGTTCAAGAAACCAATTTGAAATTATTCGAGTTTTGCGACATGGTGCATTATCCTGCTGGAAGTAGCCATCAGAGGATGGATACATGTTCTCATTCTGTTTACGCCAAATTCGGACTCTACCATTTGAATGTCTCAACAGAAATCGAGACTCATCAGACCAGGCAACATTTTTCCAGTCTTCAACAGTCCAATTTTGGTGAGCTCGTGCAAATTGTAGCCTCTTTTTCCTATTTGTAGTGGAGATGAGTGGTACCCGGTGGGGTCTTCTGCTGTTGTAGCCCATCCACCTCAAGGTTGTGCGTGTTGTGGCTTCACAAATGCTTTGCTGCATACCTCGGTTGTAACGAGTGGTTATTTCAGTCAACGTTGCTCTTCTTTCAGCTTGAATCAGTCGGCCCATTCTCCTCTGACTTCTAGCATCCACAAGGCATTTTTGCCCACAGGACTGCCGCATACTGGATGTTTTTCCCTTTTCACACCATTCTTTGTAAACCCTAGAAATGGTTGTGCGTGAAAATCCCAGTAACTGAGCAGATTGTGAAATACTCAGACCGGCCCGTCTGGCACCTACAACCATGCCACGCTCAAAATTGCTTAAATCACCTTTCTTTCCCATTCTGACATTCAGTTTGGAGTTCAGGAGATTGTCTTGACCAGGACCACACCCCTAAATGCATTGAAGCAACTGCCATGTGATTGGTTGACTAGATAATTGCATTAATGATAAATAGAACAGGTGTTCCTAATAATTCTTTAGGTGAGTGTATATATGTGTCTACATCGATCTATGGCACATAAAAGACCAGTCTGATATCATCAGAAGGTTCCCATACAGACAAGTCATGCCAATGCTCCCGTACCCAGGGGTAGGATGGATGGTTGGAACTGGCCTGACCCTCCCTGTAGTGCATGTTCCCAATTCCATTAATTGCTTAAGATCTCATTTAGGACACTAAAACCTGTTACTGTATCATGTGATGACTTAGAAGCATTGGCACAACCCCTACGGAGCTGAACTTTGCCTGAAGGTCCTCCATGTTGGGTTTGTTACCTTCAAGATATTTGCACATAAAATATTCACCTTGGAGTGAGCCTCATCATAAATTAGGTGCATCCTCTGGTGGTATGGGAGATTTCATAGACCAGCATAAAACGCCCGCCTTTGATGTCTCCCATTTAGTTTACTTCGGCAGTCCCAAAGAGTTGAATGGAGTGGCAATGGACATGTGCAACTGCCACCCCATTGAAATGGAGGGACACGGGATCCCCATTGTCAAGATTAATGCTGATTATCCCCTCTTCTGTGGTTAGAAGATAAGGTTACACCTTTGAATAACCCCTTTAAGACCCAGGACTTCAATCTCCAGCTGAATTCCCCAAGGTTTATAATGTAAGAGGAAAGTTTATTCCATTTTCTATGATTTGATTTCTGTCTTTCTGGCTGCTAATCTCCTGTTGGAGGCTCTTTCAGATTAGCATCTTTTCTTGCAGCAGATGTGGGAATAGAGGATTAATTTAAAGTCTGAGATGTGAAATCTTAATTTTCTTCAGATACAACCACACAACAATGTGATCAGCCCCTTTGGAAGTTGCCAGCTTGGAATGGCCAGCCTCCGAACAATAACTTCATTATTGTCCATTGACAAGCGATATGTTGTCTAGTTGACTGATTCCTTGTCTTCTCTTCATCTACTCCTTTTATTGAATTTATAACTTTCTCAAAGGTCACATATCATTAAGGTGAAAACATAAGTAATGGGAATAAGTCTAAGTAGAGCTTTAAAGCAAATGTGCTCAATATAGTCGTCAACTTTTTGTTTAACTGATAGCCTCCAGAGTCATGTATAACATATACAACTCTTCCAAGCTGTCTGGATACCAGCAATGGAGGCTCGGGGTCTTATATTATTTTTATTTTTTATTAGACCTTACTAAAGGGGAATACCATCTTAAGTAAATTGTCTAGAGGGTCCTCTGTCTCCAATCCTCATCCATTAGTCACAGTAGAGAGTGGTTACGCATTGCATGAAATATATGCAGTTCCATGGGGTAGCCATGGATGTTAGAATGGCCTCTAGGTCGGGGGGCGTGGCATACCGCTGAGCCGCCAAGGCGTGCTTCAGAGCGCTCTCTGCAGTGAATTGCCTAATCCTTGGCAACCAGCAGCTATACTCCACGGATTTGATCCAAAAACTCAGCACACTTGATCCATCTTCAGAGCTCTCTGTCTACCGACCATTCTGGACTTCCACCCATTCGGGAACTTGGTATATCACAATTGAGGCCTACGTGAACGCGAACACCTACCGCCGGACTGCAGCGGCACGGCAGTTTCTGTGCCCTTTTCAGCTTTAGCGCTGAAAAGAAGCCTTAAGGAGCACAGCCCCGAATGTGGACCAGTACACGCTGTCCTGGTAAGGACCCGATCCACATTTATCTAATATTGAACTGTGCATACTGGCGGGATCCCGCAGAAGGCCCGATCGGCGCTAAGGCACCAGAGCCGTCATAGACGCACTGGCTGGGAAGAGGAGACCCACATCTTGCTGCATGCATACAGTCTTACCCTTTATAATGTCAGCTAATCCACAGATAATCCAGAGCGCTGACGCTGCAGACTGGGTTCTGGCCTAGTAGTGAGACAACCTGAGGTCCTGAGAGACGCATCACACCACGTGGTCCTCAAGTGTTTCCTAAGGCCCGACCCCCCCCCACCCCAGTGTCACCAAACATATCAATATCCCCATCCAGGCTGCTACACCCACAGGAGCTTCGCTCCAATTTTTCAAGATTGCACCTAGTATACCAGGCCTCATTCCAACCTGAGTGTGCTGAATAATATCTGAAGACACGGTCCTAATTTTTAAGTGGTTATAACCCTTATAATCATAGTAACATAGTACATAAGGCCGAAAAAAGCCCTCTGTCCATCCAGTTTGGCCTGTTATCCTGCAAGTTGATCCAGAGGAAGGCAAAAATAAATTAAAAAAACCCTGTGAGGTAGAAGCCAATTTTCCCCGCTTAAGGGGAATAAAAAATTCCTTCCCAACTCCAATCAGGCAATCAGAATAACTCCCTGGATCAACGACCCCTCTCTAGTAGCTATAGCCTGTAATATTATTACACTCCAGAAATACATCCAGGCCCCTCTTGAATTCCTTTATTGTACTCACCATCACCACCTCCTCAGGCAGAGAGTTCCATAGTCTCACTGCTCTTACCGTAAAGAATCCTCTTCTATGTTTGTGTACAAACCTTCTTTCCTCCAGACACAGAGGATGTCCCCTCGTCACAGTCACAGTCCTGGGGATAAATAGATGATGGGAGAGATCTCTGTACTGACCCCTGATATATTTATACATAGTAATTAGATCTCCCCTCAGTCGTCTTTTTTCTAAAGTGAATAACCCTAATGTTGATAATCTTTCAGGGTACTGTAGTCCCCCCATTCCAGTTATTACTTTAGTTGCCCTCCTCTGGACCCTCTCCAGATCTGCTATGTCTGTCTTGTTTACAGGAGCCCAGAACTGTACACAGTCCTCCATGTGTGGTCTGACCAGCGATTTGTAAAGTGGTAGGACTATGTTCTCATTACGGGCATCTATGGCCCTTTTGATGCAACCCATTATCTTATTGACCTTGGCAGCAGCTGCCTGACACTGGTTTTTGCAGCTTAGTTTGCTGTTTATTAAAATTCCTAGATCCTTTTCCATGTCAGTGTTACCCAGTGCTTTACCATTTAGTATGTACGGGTGACTTGCATTATTCCTTCCCATGTTCATAACCTTACATTTATCAGTGTTAAACCTCATCTGCCACGTCTCTGCCCAAGCCTCCAATCTATCCAGATCCCTCTGTAGCAGTATACTGTCATCTGTAGTATATATAGTAGTATACTGTCCTCTGTAGTGTATATATATACAGTATACTGTCCTCTGTAGTATGTATATACAGTATACTGTCCTCTGTAGTATATATAGTAGTATACTGTCCTCTGTAGTGTATATACAGTATACTGTCCTCTGTAGTATGTAAATACAGTATACTGTCCTCTGTAGTATATATAGTAGTATACTGTCCTCTGTAGTGTATATATACTGTGTACTGTCCTCTGTAGTATATATATATATACACACTGCTCAAAAAAATAAAGGGAACACAAAAATAACACATCCTAGATCTGAATTAATTAAATATTCTTCTGAAATATTTTGTTCTTTACATAGATGAATGTGCTGACAACAAAATCACACAAAAATTAAAAAATGGAAATCAAATTTTTTAACCCTTGGAGGTCTGGATTTGGAGTCACACTCAAAATGAAAGTGGAAAAACACACTACAGGCTGATCCAACTTTGATGTAATGTCCTTAAAACAAGTCAAAATGAGGCTCAGTAGTGTGTGTGGCCTCCACGTGCCTGTATGACCTCCCTACAACGCCTGTGCATGCTCCTGATGAGGTGGCGGACGGTCTCCTGAGGGATCTCCTCCTAGACCTGGACTAAAGCATCTGCCAACTCCTGGACAGTCTGTGGTGCAATGTGACGTTGGTGGATAGAGTGAGACATGATGTCCCAGATGTGCTCAATTGAATTCAGGTCTGGGGAACGGGCGGGCCAGTCCATAGCATCAATGCCTTCGTCTTGCAGGAACTGCTGACACACTCCAGCCACATGAGGTCTAGCATTGTCTTGCATTAGGAGGAACCCAGGGCCAACCGCACCAGCATATGGTCTCACAAGGGATCTGAGGATTTCATCTCGGTACCTAATGGCAGTCAGGCTACCTCTGGCGAGCACATGGAGGGCTGTGCGGCCCTCCAAAGAAATGCCACCCCACACCATTACTGACCCAATGCCAAACCGGTCATGCTGGAGGATGTTGCAGGCAGCAGAACGTTCTCCACGGCGTCTCCAGACTCTGTCACGTCTGTCACATGTGCTCAGTGTGAACCTGCTTTCATCTGTGAAGAGCACAGGGCGCCAGTGGCGAATTTGCCAATCTTGGTGTTCTCTGGCAAATGCCAAACGTCCTGCACGGTGTTGGGCTGTAAGCACAACCCCCACCTGTGGACGTCGGGCCCTCATATCACCCTCATGGAGTCTGTTTCTGACCGTT
This sequence comes from Bufo bufo, assembly GCF_905171765.1. NCBI lineage: Eukaryota > Metazoa > Chordata > Amphibia > Anura > Bufonidae > Bufo > Bufo bufo. Next base: position 15,556,434 of record NC_053399.1, on the reverse strand, counting down.
TGAGCAGACACATGCACATTTGTGGCCTGCTGAAGGTCATTTTGCAGGGCTCTGGCAGTGCTCCTCCTGTTCCTCCTTGCACAAAGGCGGAGGTAACGGCCTCCTCCACGTCTCCTGATGTACTGGCCTGTCTCCTAGTAGCGCCTCATGCTCTGGACACTACGCTGACAGACACAGCAAACCTTCTTGCCACAGCTCGCATTGATGTGCCATCCTGGATAAGCTGCACTACCTGAGCCACTTGTGTGGGTTGTAGACTCCGTCTCATGCTACCACTAGAGTGAAAGCACCGCCAGCATTCAAAAGTGACCAAAACATCAGCCAGGAAGCATAGAAACTGAGAAGTGGTCTGTGATCACCACCTGCAGAACCACTCCTTTATTGGGGGTGTCTTGCTAATTGCCTATAATTTCCACCTGTTGTCTATCCCATTTGCACAACAGCATGTGAAATTGATTGTCACTCAGTGTTGCTTCCTAAGTGGACAGTTTGATTTCACAGAAGTGTGATTGACTTGGAGTTACATTGTGTTGTTTAAGTGTTCCCTTTATTTTTTTGAGCAGTGTATATATATATATATATATATATATATATATATATATATTTTGTGGGGATCCGCTCTGGTAGGCAGTGGTAGCGAGTGCAGTATAGAGGCAACACAGACCGGTCTTGGTGTAAAACACAATGCTTTGTTTATTCACACGGTGCATATTTGTGAAAGACGGTGCAGTTCATAGGGAGGGTGGTCACACACAGCAAAATAATAGTTCAAACACAGCAAGTCCCTGCTGCAGGCTACTTGAGGCCTGTTTCAGTCCCATAAAGCAAAGTCTATTTAAAGCCAGGAGTAATGTCACCTTTTCTCCTTGGTGAAGTAAGTCCATGAGTCCGGCTCCTAGCCACAGGACATGGATCCCTCCTGGATTCAGCTGCGGGTCCCTGCACACTCCTTTACAGGCCTCAGCACGCAGCCCAGCTCACCTCCACTTCTCACTCTCACAGCCAGAGAACACAGAAGCTCCACACTGTCAACCACACCCTTGTTGCTGGTCAGGTTTTAACCCTTCCCTGCAAAACCTGGCCTGGACCGTGGGGAGACAGGCACCCGCCCGCATATCTGCCTGCTCCCAATAAGAGCCGGCCCGGATCCGTTGTTAACAGCGTAACCGCTGCAAAATGCACTTTTCCGGCTCTTACTCCAGCGGGGCCAGGACCCCCGCTGGCACGTACCTCCCGTTTACCACCACCCCAGGTACTCTCCTACAATATATATATATACAGTATACTGTCCTCTTCAGTGTAAATTACTTTACACAGTTTAGTGTCATCTGCGAAAATTGATATTTTACTGTGTAAGCCTTCTACAAGATCATTAATAAATATATTAAAGAGAATAGGGCCAAATACTGACCCCTGAGGTACTCCACTAGTGACAGTGACCCAATCTGAGTGTGTACCATTAATAACCACCCTCTGTTTTCTATCACTCAGCCAGTTACTTACCCACTTACAGACGTTTTCTCCCAGTCCGAGCATTCTCATTTTATATACTAACCTTTTATGTGGTACAGTGTCAAATGCAATAACCTATTCTCAGTTCTCTATATCCATAATGACTATATTCAAAAGACCCAACTACTTCATAGCTCTGTTTCATCGTCATGGTTAAAATAGGGAATCCTACCTCCAAAGACACTAACACTATTCAAAAATCCAGCTCCACACGTGGAGAAATGGATAAGTACATGACCAAAAAGAACAATTCAACTCCTGTCACCTCAGAGATAAACACTAGTGATGAGCGGCAGGGGTCATATTCGAATTCGCGATATTTCGCGAATATTTTGTAGAATATTCGTCGAATATTCGCAAAATCGAATATTCGTTGTATTCTACGATTTTTTTTATAGTTGTAATTTTTTTCCAATCTGAACTTAAGATTAGAAAAATATTACAACTATTAGACAAAGAAGATTATAGCACTATATTAGCTAAATTGCTCTATATTCGTTTTTTTTCGAATATTCGCTATATTGCTATATATTCTTGTGTTAGAATATTACGAATATTCGAAAAAACAAAGTTATAGCAATATAGCGAATATTCGGAAAAAAAACGAATATAGAGCCGAAGCAAAGGTGCTAGTAGAGCAACGTGAGCAAAGTGCACAAACGGAGGGTCATAACTGAAGCAGAGACATTAGGGTCACCTGAGGCAGGGTAATAGTGGGGATCCTTGAGCTGGGGCAACTGGAGAAGAGGCAATATTAGTTGTGTATTTAGAGTGGGGGCATCTGAAGCTGGGGCATTTTTGGGGGTGCACCTAAAGCAGAGTCATTAGGGTCGCCTGAGGCAGGATAATAGTGGTCATCCTTGGGCAGAGGTATTAGGGGGGGGTAACTGGAGAAGAGGCAATATTAGCAGTGCATTCAGAGTGGGAGCATCTGGAGCTAGGGCACTAATGGTGGTGCACCTAAAGGAGAGGCATTGGGGGGACCTAGGGCAGAGTCCTCCCAATGCCACTCTGAACTCTGCAGAGAGCAGCACACATTCATAGATCTGTGTTTGCTATAAAAAAAAAAACTTATTTTCCCCTTACAGTCTCCTACAGCTCACTACTGTCACACACCTGAGAAATCAGCCTAGCACCACAGAGGAGTCCTTTTCTCCAGCAACCACAGTTTCCTGACAGCAGGGAGGGCAGGAGGATGGCCAGACATGTTCTCTCCTCCTTCACTGCCAGCATCCCCAGAAGTCTAGAAGATACTGTGGGGTCTCCCGTACAATGTACACCAGTAGGAGGCTGAATCACTGTGCGATACTGCCACCTAGTGGCTACAATAATTATCTCTCCTGAGAAACAAGAGAAATAATTACTCCTCCGTCTTATCTCTGAGCGTAGGAGACTGGTGGCCGACCGAGGAATCCCCCACTTCCCCGGTGGGCCAGTCCGAGCCTGATTGTGTCTATATGCGTGTATGTGCCTGTGTGTGCGCATGTTTTTATATGAGTGTGCGTGTCTGGAGAGTGTGTATGTGTCTGCGCCTATGTGTATGTATGCGTTGTGCACGTGTGTATCTGTGTCTTATACAATTGTTTTAATAGACATCTCAATGTGACAAATCTGCAGAAATCTGGCGTTAAAATGTTCCAATTCTGATTTAATAGCAAAATCCTAATGGATGGTTTAAAAGAAGCAAAGGTAAAGTGAAATGTTTTATTTATCATTTTTTTAATAAAAAAAAAAGACAAGAGGTTCAATTATCCCGAAGCCCTCACCGCGGAAGAGACGTGCATTATTCATACGGCCAAATCATACTTTCACTGGTTACATTATATTAAAGTTACAGAAATAAAAGTTCCTGCCTATTCAGTAGTAGATCACCACTCCAGAAATGTATAGCACTTACATGTTCCATGGTGCTGTACAAAGATTGTCATTGGTTCTTCTTGACCTAACTTTCAAAAGTAGCAGAGTACATGAGGCTAGCTGATGCGCCAGTGCTTCCGACGTCAGCAGAATCCCCGGGCAATGTCCTGGTAGTGCAGAACGGATTCACTTAATTCTAGAATGCTCAACTTTTCATTCATTTTTATTCAATGGATACATTTACCTTTAATATATCTTCTTTTAATCTATATGTATTACCTTTGCTTCATTTGTGTTTTTTTTTTATTGCAGGACCATGACTGGCCACAGAGGGTATTTTTGCACCAAGACGTCTGTAAAGAGTTTAAAAGGACCTGTCCCCTCTCCTGACATGTCTGTTTTAGTAACTACTTGCATTCCTCATGTAATAACCTTTTTGGAGCATCTATTCTTATGACTCTGTGCTGTGCTGTCCCTCTATTATTCCTGCTAGTAGTTACAAATGAATTGCTAGCCGTTTGCAATGGAAGGTCCAGCTGGGTGTTACCTGTCGGAAGTGTGTCCCTTTACAGTCTGACACTATTTAATCAGGGCTGTCACTCACAGATTGTGCAGGGACACCCACTCCAACTAGTCACATCCAGCTGGACATTCATGTGCCAACGACTTTTCAAAAATCACCATCAATTAAAAAAAAAAAAAAGTGCAAATCTCTGTCCAAAATTCAGCTTGTGCGAAAAATTGTTACTTGGGAACTGGCATACATCCTTTCATAAATATCCCACCATAGAAGTAAAAGAATCCAGCTGCCTGGAGCCACCACTAGGGGCAGTATAGATGCTGCATATTATTTATACATTTGACTTAATAATTAAAGAGCACCTGTCAGCCGGATCAACTACACTAAACCAAGTATACTGCCTGTTAGGGTTGATCCTGCTGATCAAAACAGTACCTGGTTAGTGAAAATTCGTTGTGAAAACAGAGTCTAATTGTCTATGTAATTTAAGGCTTCAGTGCACCGAGGGGCGGAGATGGGGTGTGATAAATGCAGGAAAATGGAGGAGATGAGGTGCACTGAGGAACTAGGGCCCGTCCTAATTTACATATGGCATCAGAGCCCTAATTTATATATGGCATTAAAGGCTATGCACAACTTTGGGGCAATGTTTTTCATGATTGCATTTCACTCATTTTGGGCATTTTTTTTTTTTTTTTTAACTGGTCTCTTTTAAAAATGTTAAAATGTCTCAGTAAGCTCCTATGCTCCCCCTAGTGGTGGCTGAATTTAGTGTTTTGTATCAGAAATATTTGGACCTATTCTGATAAAAAGAAAGTGTCACAAAATGTTTTCTACATTTTTCAAACCAACACCTGGATCTGAAGAAGTTTTGTAATTGTATGTAATAAAAAATGTAGTATAGCCGCTGAGCTATTCAATAAACAGTATCTGTGTAGCGCCACCTGCTGTTTGTTCTTTTCCTTATTTTTTTTTGTTCGTCTCACTGAGCTGGTCGAACGTGCTCAGTTTGAACCTTCAATTGCCACCAGCCATATGTTCTGTGAGAAACAGTGTCAGTTACAGGGAGTGAGCTGCAGCAGAAAGGATACGCCCCCCGGAGTTACCAGGCTGAAGATAATCTAGCAGAGCAATTGGAGCAATGAATGGGGAGATCCCTGGATCCATGCAAGGTCTAGAACAGGTTCTAGCTTTGTTAGAAAGATTATGTACTCTATGATGTCTCATTGTAATTTTTTTTATATCAATCATGGCATAACCCCTTTAAAACTTTGCCCAGTTTCTGTACAGTAGTCGAAGAGTCAGATGTTTGGGCAATTAATGCAGCAAGAGCTCCATAAATTTGCAATATTAAAATGCATCTGCACACTGGTTTCCGGGAGTCCTGCTCTAGAGAGGCTCGATAATTAAGCATCGGTGAAATATGAGAGTAGTTCCTGCATATTAATTCCGCCCTGACATAACTTTCTTTCTATTAGGCAACTTGTCAAACTTTTAGAAAACGAATTTGGCCGAGAAGCAGGCATCTCTTCATCATCAGGCGGGGGGGAAAAAAAGAGCAGGATTTAAAAGCAGTTTAAAATGCCATATTGCCTCTTAGAATGTAATTTATAGCGTTATACATCATGAGCGGAGGCGTCGTAATTTATGGGACTGTACTCCGTCTATCTATAAATCATGGGCTGTCGGTGAAATAGTGAAGGAGCCAGGGAAGAATTGAAGCTTGGCTTATCTTCTTCCCAAGTGGTGCCCAGATGCATTCACACCGCACTGACAAATATACTTTACCCCATTCTTCATATTCTACAAGCTTCGGAACGACGGAGACGGGTGACGGCGAAAAGCCGGACGTCTGTGTCCAAGATTGATGACATTGTTCAATGGCCTCATTGACGTTCTCCGGAACATTATCAGGTTGATGTTATCACGCCGAGACCCAATATGTATATGGAAAAAAAAGGTACAGTGTTTGAGAATTTGACAATTTATCATCTTCTGCCCTTTTTATCATAGAAATAATTACATTTTCGATGAAGGCCACTTAAAGGGAGCTTTCAAGGAGATATTTAAAAGGCATCTGGCATATTTGTACTTATGAAACTGGCTGACCCGTTGCATGTGCGCTTGGCAGCTGAAGGCATCTGTGTTAATCCAATGTTCGTATGTGCCCGCATTGCGGAGAAAAATTATGTTTTATTATATGCAAATGAGCCTCTAGGAGCAACGTGGGCGTGGCCGTTGCATCTAGAGGCTCTGCTCTCTCTGCAAATGCTGTGCCCTCTCTACTTTGATTGACAGGGACAGGTAGTGTAACATTTATCACACCTGTCTGACCATGTCAATCAAAGTACAGAGGGCGAGCAGTTGTAGAGAGAGCAGAGCCTCTAGGTATAACGGCATATTGCTCATAGAGGCTCATTTGAACAAAAATGACTGAAAAAGATTTAAAAAACATCCAGTACGGTCTACCATGCTGCCTACAAACTTTTTTCTGTACCGGTCTAGCACCCTTTTGCATCTCAGTCCCCTTACCATTTCCCTCCAGCACTATCTTCCTCAAATCTAGCCTACTCTCTCCAGCTTCCAGTGTCTAAATAAGCTAGTCTATTCTGTACAACTCATCCAGTCCTAAATGTCTCTATCTTATTTCTAGCCATTCCCATTAGAGTCTTCTAAATTCACCCTGTCTCACTCCTTGTTTCCTGTCTTTTCCTCTTTGTGTGTCCCGTCTATCTTGGCTCCAAAAAGCACTCATCTTCATCTGTTTTTAACATAAATTCAAAGATTTGAGAATAAATAGGCTTAAACAGGCTAAGTGAAAAAAAAAATAGTCAATAAGTGTGGCTAATAAGGTAAAACAGACCAATCACATACAGAATAGTGAAGGTAAATAATAATCACAGCCAGCAACACAGTGGGGGAGCTCCCGTCACTGTGCTATCCATGTAGCCGACGCTCTATGGTATAATATAATAGAAAAATAGTGACCTACAACATCCTACCTGGATGATGTTCTCAGTAGAATAAATTTAATTTTCTTTGTTCACCTAAGATGTCCAATGTGCAGCACGCATGTCTCTAAGATAATGACTCAGGAATGTAGCCTTCACAGCACAATTGGGGTTTTGTATATGTTATCTAACTATCCCTAACTCATTACAAAGAATATCAGTACAAAGAATATCAAAAGTAATATAATAATTAAAGGGGACAGGTCCAATCAGTCCTTAAAGGGGTTTTCTCATCTCAGACACTAGGGGGCATATCGCTAGGATATGCCCCGATTGCCTTATAGGTGCAGGTCCCACCGCTGGGACCTGCACCTATATTGAGAACAGAGCCCCGAAAGTGAAGGAGAGCGCACTGTGCATGCGCATCCGCCCTTCATTCATTTCTATGGGGCTGCTGAAAATAACCGAGCGCTCGGCTATTGCCGTCTGCCCCATATAAATGAATGGGAGCATGGGCCGCGCATCCGCGGCACGCTCCCATTCACTTCTATGGGAGAGGTGGGAATTAGCACTTGGTGGTGGATGGACCCCGGGAGATCTGGGGTCCTGAAGCCACAGCGATCCACGCTACATTCTCGATATACCTATCAGACAATGGGGGCATATCCTAGCGATATGCCCCCATTGTATAAGCTCGGAATACCCCTTTAATTAAGTATGTAAAAAATCCTTACAACACACCATCATGTCTGTAGTGTTCCATTTTTAATTTATGCTTTTTTCTTCAATATATCCTCCTGACATTTGTTTCCATAGTGTTTCCTTTTCATATTAATTACAAGGCTTTTGAAGCAACGTTGTTATCGATAGGAGGTTGTTATTGTGCTTTTTAACATTGCAGTTGGACATTTTCTCCTGACATGTCATTTTAAAAATCACATTTGAGTTCATAAATAGAAAAAATCCATTAACAATGGATAATTTAAAAAAATAAAATTTTGTAGAGGGTCACTTTCCTTTTTTAAAAGGTCTTTTTTGTATTTTTTTTCTCTCCTAGTAAATGTCCCCTGAGCACCTCGCAGTTATGTCTCGACTGCACTATTATTATTATATTCTCTTACTTTCTCTTTCACAAACAGCAATTCTGGGTTTTATCTTTATCCGCCCCCGGACAGAGCGACTAGGAATATAATAGTAATTGTCACTTTCAATATAACATAAAATATAGCACTTGGTCTAAAAGCTGCAAATGTCTCAGAACTAGAAAACAAACAAAAAAAGCTAAACCTATTGTTGACCATGTTTGCTTTGACAGTAACCGGTAGATGCCTATTCATCTCATCAGCTGCTCTGAAGGCTGTCTATAAATGAAATCAGGAGTTCTTTGCCAACAAACTTTCACAAAAGTTTTTTTCAGGTCTACGCAGCGTGAAGACAGTGGAATTAAAATAGATCCATTCAATAAGAAAGATAACTTGAAGTCCCTGGGCATCCAATGTAAAATCCCCCCCCCCCCCAACTATTATACAGGTTTTTCACCCTTACCTTAGCTCAAATATGGTAACAAAGTAATTAAATTTGACACAATATAGCAACATTCTAGCAGCTTATGCAGGGTGCTGAAGCTCTTTAAAGAGGCCATTCCTGTATGCAGATTTTGGGCTCATGATCATGGCTGTAGACGTTTTTGTGGTCCAAAAATAGCGGATCCACTGGCCATGTGTGTTCTGTATTTTGTGGAATGGAATGTCCTGCCCTTTATAGAACAGTCCTATCCTATGCTTGTTGTGGATGGAACGGACATATGGTATCTGCATCTTTTACGGCCCCATTCAAGTGAATTAGTCCGCATCCAGCCCGCAAAAAATGTGGATCAGGTGCAGACAAAAACAATGGTCATGTGCATGAGTCCTTACTGGAAGTACTCCATGGTATGGAGACTTATTGGCGATGCTCCATGGGAAACAAATATGCAAAGAGGTATCTTCCAAGGAAAAGAACCATCCTGCCAGTGCCACCTATTGGAAGTGGCTCCCTAAGAGTCAAAATCTGACTTTCCAACAAGCTTTGGGATTTGACAAGGAATATAGTCAAGCTAGATACCCATCCGTAGACAGCTCTTTAAGGGTGCTTGCTCCTCATCAGTACGAAATAGGATTCTGGCTGGCTGGGTGTGATATCTTGAATGCGGCTTAGGCAGGATGCTGAATCTCCATAACCTCTTAGGGACATATGACATACCAGTACGTCATGATGTCCTGGTATGACAGAAGTATTGGAATGCATTGTAAAAGGGATCAGACCCCCAAAAGTTAAAGTCCCAAAGTGGGACAAAAAATAAAGTGAAAAAAATATATAGTTTTCCCCCCAAAAAATTAAAAGTTTCAAGTAGAAAAAAAAAAAATACGTAATTTTCCCCAAATAAAGTTAAAAAAAAATAGGTAAATATTAGGGGGGGAAAAAGTTGACATATTAGGTATCGCCGCGTCCGTATTGACTGGCTCTATAAACATATTACATGATCTAACCCCTCAGATGAACACCGTAAAAAAAAAAAAAAAACTGTACTAAATAAACCATTTTTTTGTCACCTTACATCACTAGCAGCAGCAAGCGATCAAAAAGGCGTATGCCCACCAAAATAGTACCAATCTAACCGTCACTTCAAAAAATGAGCCCCTATCTAAGACAGTCGCCCAAAAAATAAAAAAACTATGACTCAGAATATGGAGACACTAAAACATCATTTTTTTGTTTTAAAAAAGCTGTTATTGTGTAAAACTTAAGTAAATTTAAAAAAAGTATACATATTAGGTATCACCGCATCCGTAATAACCTGCTCTATAAAAATATCACATGACCTAATCCCTAAGGTGAACACCGTAAAAAAAAAAAAGTCCTTTTTTTGTCACCTTACATCACAAAAAGTGTAATAGCAAGCGATCAAAAAGTCATATGCACCCCAAGATAGTGCCAATCAAACCGTCATCTCATCCCACAAAAATCATACCCTACCCAAGATAATCGCCCAAAAAATTAAAAAACTATGGCTCTCAGACTATGGAGACACTAAAACATGATTTTTTTTGTTTAAAAAATGAAATCATTGTGTTTATTAAAATGAACCAGGCATGGATCCCACAGGACTTGTCCGTACCTTGTGCAGAATAGACATTTATACCAGCCTCAACCATCCATTCTTGTACTCAAGTGCACTTATTCTTTGTTTTATTCTGTTATATGTCCCAATATTTATAAAAAAATATATATAAAAAAAAACATATATAACACAAATCAGTGTTGGCTACCTATTCCTCCTTCACCGCCGCTTCCACCTACACCGCCACGTTAAACTACACCGCCACATCCACCCATCCACCGCCTCCTCAACCTCCTACTCCTAGATCCAGATTGTTATTTTTAATTTTCTGTATTTTATGTTATTTTAAGTCATTTCCCTATCCACATTTGTTTGCAGAACAGTTGCCATGCTCTTAAGCACATTTTGATGCCTTTTGCAGCCCTCTAGCCCTTTCCAGGACTATTTTAGAGCCATTTTAGTGCCCAAAAGTTCGGGTCCTCATTGACTTTAATGGGGTTCGGGTTCGGGGTCAAGTTCGGGTCAAGTTCGGGTCAAATTCGGGTCCCGAACCCGAACTTTTTTTTCAAGTTCAGCCGAACTCGTCGAACCCGAACATCCAGGTGTCCGCTCAACTCTATCCACAACCCATCTCCAGTAACTATACCCTGTAATATTATTACACTCCAGAAATACATCCAGGCCCCTCTTGAACTTTTTTAGTGACTTCACCATCACCACCTCCTCAGGCAGAGAGTTCCATAGTCTCACTGCTCTTACCGTAAAGAATCCTCTTCTATGATTGTGTAGAAATATATATATATTTTTTTTATATATATATACACTCACCTAAAGAATTATTAGGAACACCTGTTCTATTTCTCATTAATGCAATTATCTAGTCAACCAATCACATGGCAGTTGCTTCAATGCATTTAGGGGGGTGGTCCTGGTCAAGACAATCTCCTGAACTCCAAACTGAATGTCAGAATGGGAAAGAAAGAAAACAATTGTGAGCGTGGCATGGTTGTTGGTGCCAGACGGGCCGGTCTGAGTATTTCACAATCTGCTCAGTTACTGGGATTTTCACGCACAACCATTTCTAGGGTTTACAAAGAATGGTGTGAAAAGGGAAAAACATCCAGTATGCGGCAGTCCTGTGGGCAAAAATGCCTTGTGGATGCTAGAGGTCAGAGGAGAATGGGCCGACTGATTCAAGCTGATAGAAGAGCAACGTTGACTGAAATAACCACTCGTTACAACCGAGGTATGCAGCAAACCATTTGTGAAGCCACAACACGCACAACCTTGAGGCGGATGGGCTACAACAGCTGAAGACCCCACCGGGTACCACTCATCTCCACTACAAATAGGAAAAAGAGGCTACAATTTGCACGAGCTCACCAAAATTGGACTGTTGAAGACTGGAAAAATGTTGCCTGGTCTGATGAGTCTCGATTTCTGTTGCGACATTCAAATGGAGTCCGAATTTGGCGTAAACAGAATGAGAACATGTATCCATCCTCTGATGGCTACTTCCAGCAGGATAATGCACCATGTCACAAAGCTCAAATCATTTCAAATTGGTCTCTTGTACATGACAATGAGTTCACTGTACTAAAATGGCCCCCACAGTCACCAGATCTCAACCCAATAGAGCATCTTTGGGATGTGGTGGAACGGGAGCTTCGTGCCCTGGATGTGCATCCCTCAAATCTCCATCAACTGCAAGATGCTATCCTATCAATACGGGCCAACATTTCTAAAGAATGCTATCAGCACCTTGTGGAATCAATGCCACGTAGAATTAAGGCCGTTCTGAAGGCAAAAGGGGGTCCAACACCGTATTAGTATGGTGGCACTAATAATTCTTTAGGTGAGTGTATATATATAGTGATAAAGTGCACGGTTGATGTAGGTATGTATGGTAGGTATGGTGGGGGGGTGTATTTCACTCGGTGGTTCAGTTTAGCTGGGTGAGATTTAAATCCAGAAATAGTGCTGCTTGAGATTGTTTTGTTTAAAGTTGTATGGGCTGGATTTCTTTGGATTTGGAGACAGGTTGGTAGTGGGAGTCTCTCAGTCCACACCCCTAGTCCACTACAGATATTACCTTTAGCTGAGAAGATAACAGATGAGGTCAGCTGGGCTATAATCAAGGAGGGATAAGACAACCCTCTGTGTATGTGGAGAGAAAGTGACCCCACAGAGAGGGTTGGAGCCGGAAACACTGTGTGTAAACTGTTTTTTTAGTTGAGCTAGGGAGAAGACCTCTGTATTAGCTAGAGCCCGGACGGGCAGGTGTTTATTTTGGTTTATGTTTATGTTTGTGCTGGTGCTGAAGCGCCACAATAAAGCACCATTTGGACTTGAACCACGTTGTCAGAGGTGAAATCTGTGATTGCGAGTTTGCGACCCTCTGTGAGAGGGCGATCCCTTACAATATATGTACACCGTATTTTTCACCTCATAAATGTCCCTGCATCTTATGGGGTGAATACTAGTGAACCATTATCGAAGCACTCATTAGTATCGGAGGACCGTTAAGCAGTGAAGGCTCTGTACTCGCTGTCGACTGTGCTGTGACTGCGCACAGCGTAAGGGCACTCTGCGACATCATTCTGTGCGAGTCGGTTCCCAGTACATCCGGCAGCAGGAGGAGCGCGGGAGGTGAGGAGCGGCAGTATCCAGATCAGAAGAGGTAAGTGTTTTATTTTATTTTATGTGCTCTTTGGCATGGGGCTGATATGAGGCAATGACGGATGATGAGAGTCATATGGAGGCTGTTGAGAGCATGGGCAGATTGGCCATAGACCTTATAAGCAAATTTCCTGTTGAGCCAATGCCCAGGGGGCCACCAAAACCCTTCTCACTGACGTTGGACGGGTACATAATGCTCAGGGGTAATTAAAGTTATGAGAATAAGGCACTCATGTACCTGGCCAGCGATCGCACATGCCCTCCTGAATTCTGCATCTCATCTCCTAATCCTAACAACTGGAGGAGGACAGAAAATGGCAGCTATTGATGGCCACCACAGAGGGACAGCTTTTGGCGCAATATATTGGTCTACACTGTGGTATATGGTTCTGGGGGAACTGTATTTTGTGCTATGGTATTATTGATCCTGCTTACTTGTGTTGCACAGCCTTCTGTCAATTTGGACCGGCCTACAATATGGGGCCACTTTTAGTTATTTTTTTCCAGGGCCACTTTAAGTTGCCAGTCCGCCCCTGGTTGAGAGGTATGGGGGGCTGATGAGAGGCATATGGGGGCCGATGAGAGGCATATGGGGCCCGATGAGAGGCATAGCATATGGGGGCCGATGAGAGGCATATGGGAGCCGATGAGAGGCATATGGGGGCCGATGAGAGGCATATGGGGGCCGATATGGGGACTGATGAGAGGCATATGGAAGCTGATGAGAGGCATGGAGGCTGATGAGAGGCATAGGGCCCTTATCTGATTGGGGGTATGAACTGAGGTCTTTTTGGGGTCTTATTAACATTAGGGGTCTGATTGTGGCTGTCAGATGAGATCTGATTAACATTGAGGGTCAGATTGGTGGTCTACTGAAAAATATTTTTTTGTTATTGTACTCCTCTAAAACCTAGGTGCAAATTTTAAGGTGAAAAATATTGTATATACAGTATATATATATATATATATATGTAGTATACTGTTCTCTGTAATATATGGGTGCCTTGAATGCGGCTTAGGCAGGGTGCTGAATCTAGTCCTAGCAACATGCTAGCAAAATACTTGACAGACAACAATTCACAATACAACCACTAGGTGGCAACATATAGACTTATATTGTATAGATATCTTGTGATACAATATCATCATCTCACACCAGAAAAAAGGTAAGGAAGGACACAACTATAATACCAGTGTCTTCTTATATGGTAGGTAACCTTGTGGAAAGGTCAACATTTGACCAGTGCTAAATTTTACTAGAACTGACCAAGCATTGATCTTTGTTGACCAAGTGTAAATCCTTGGTGATAGATATCTCCTGTAGAAGGAAAGCCATACCCTGGCATTTTAAAACCAGATCCAGGTGTCACAGCTGAGACACTCCCATATGGTGTCACAGCAATGATGAGCTACAGTGGCAAAGAGGACTCTATTGCCTATGGAGGCCCCTGGGTAACTCTGCTATCTCCATAGACATCATGTCTGCTCCTGACCTAGTAGGCCCAAACTTCTACACCCCAAAGTCTTTATATTGTAATGTCGCACAGCTAAACTCAATTCTTCCAGGAGCCCGCTATGATCAGAGGGCATCCCATCCCCATACAATTGGGTTGTCCTGTTTCCGAGGCACCCCATCAGAAACTGGGGTAGCTGTCTGCAATCAGTCCTTGGAGTCCTACAAAGAACCCCAAAGCCCTATATATCATGTCATACAGACTTTATAGGTCTAAAAGTAAACTAGTAATGTCATAACGGGATTCACCCAAAAAATATATACATATATAATGTAATAACAAAAATAAAAATATCACAAAAAATGTATAAAAAATTGCCTCATTTAGTATAAAATTCATTTTATTGCACGCATATTAAATAAAATACATATATTAGGTACTCACACCACCACAATAACCTAAATGATTAATTTGTCAGAATATTTAGTAAAACAAGAATGGAATAAAAAACTATAAAATTATTAAATATTTTTAGATATTTGCCCATAAAAATTTATATGACTCTGTAATACATTTGTATGTACCACGAACATGCCCAAAAAGTAATAGAATTTCTCTGGGAAAAAAAAAACAGAACTCATGCTAAAGAAAAATATATAATTTGTGGTTGCTGAAATGCAGAGAGGCAAAAACAAAGAAAAAATTGCTAGTCATTAAGGGGTTATGCCAATTTATAGTTCAGCCTTTCTAATAAATGTACATAATATCCTTCCTAGAGTCATATTTATGATTTCACTGTCTATGCTATAATTTTCCCTTGTTTTCTATATTTTTATAATGTTTTACAAATCACTATTTTATGACTAAGTTTAAATAAATAAATAAATAAAAAATCAAGAATTGGATTTTATTTTTATTTTGTCACCCTTCCTTTCAAAAATGGAAATTAAAAATGAGCCATAAAGTACAGTAAAAATTCTTACTAAAAGCTGACATCTGTCTTTAAATGAAGCGTGAAGAATTTGTGGCAAATAGACCAATTTCACTGGGATTATCGACTGACTAGACTTGTGGGTATTATATACAGTAATTCAAGTATTCCGCTCCAGCTGTAAAAGCAATTAAGATGACTTTCAAAGATTGGCATATCCACCTCTTTTTAGTATACTTCACACTACTTTTAGAAAGAAGCATGAGCTTTTAACAGGTTCATTGAACAGCAATCAAAAGTGGCAAGGCCAACCAAAGGGACAACCAACTCAATAGATTAGTTTTTGATTGGCTGGTGCGCTCGACTCCTTCTCGTAATGTGACAAACCTGAAGAAAGAGGACATAGGTAATTTCAATCTTTCTATTTCATTTTTGTCCAAAGGGTTATGCGATACATTTACTTTATTCAACTTATTATATAATTATTGGCTGGAAAATGTGAGATAATGTGGCCAGTCATCTACTATTACAAGACAAAAACCAGTAAATTATTTCCATGTTTAATGTTTAAAAGGATGAAAAAATTGAAATGAATACTTTAACACTCCATGATGTATAAATGTTTATCCACTATATACAACCTCCATACATGCTAGAATATAACTACTATATTACTGCCCCTAAGTGCAAGAATATAACCACTATAATACTATCTCCTATGTACAAGAATATATCTACTATAATACTGCTCCTATGTACAAAAATATAGCTACTATAATACTGTTCCTATGTACAAGAATATAACTACTATAATACTGCCTCCTATGTACAAGAATATAACTACTATTATACTGCTCCTATGTTCAAGAATATAACTACTATAATACTGCTCCTATGTACAAGAATATAACTACTATAATACTGCTCCTATGTACAAGAATATAACTACTATAATACTACCTCTTATGTACAAGAATATAACTACTATAATACTGCTCCTATGTACAGGAATATAACTACTATAATACTGCTCCTATGTACAAGAATATAACTACTAGAATACTGCCTCCTATGTACAAGAATATAACTACTAGAATACTGCTCCTATGTACAAGGATATAACTACTATAATACTGCTCCTATGTACAAGAATATAACTACTATAATACTGCTCCTCTGTACAAGAATATAACTACTATAATACTGCTCCTATGTACAAGAATATAACTACTATAATACTGCTCCTATGTACAAGAATATAACTACTATAATACTGCCTCCTATATACAAGAATATAACTACTATAATACTGCTCCTATGTACAAGAATATAACTACTATAATACTGCTCCTATGTACAAGAATATCACTACTATAATACTGCCTCCTCTGTACAAGAATATAACTACTATAATACTGCCTCCTCTGTACAAGAATATAACTACTATAATACTGCCTCCTCTGTACAAGAATATAACTACTATAATACTGCCTCCTATGTACAAGAGAATAACTACTATAATACTGCCTCCAATATACAAGAATATAACTACTATAATACTGCTCCTATGTACAAGAATATAACTACTATAATACTGCCTCCTCTGTACAAGAATATAACTACTATAATACTGCCTACTCTGTATAAGAATATAACTACTATAATACTGCCTCCTCTGTACAAGAATATAACTACTATAATACTGCCTCCTATGTACAAGAGAATAACTACTATAATACTGCCTCCAATATACAAGAATATAACTACTATAATACTGCTCCTATGTACAAGAATATAACTACTATAATAATGCCTCCTATATACAAGAATATAACTATTATAATACTGCTCCTATGTACAAGAATATAACTACTATAATACTGCCTCCTATGTACAAGAATATAACTGCTATAATACTGCTCCTATGTACAGGAATATAACTACTATTATACTGCTCCTATGTTCAAGAATATAACTACTATAATACTGCTCCTATGTACAAGAATATAACTACTATAATACTGCCTCCTCTGTACAAGAATATAACTACTATAATACTGCCTCCTCTGTACAAGAATATAACTACTATAATACTGCCTCCTATGTACACGAATATAACTACTATAATACTGCCTCCTATATACAAGAATATAACTACTATAATACTGCCTCCTATAACAAGAATAGAACTACTATAATACTGCCTCCTATGTACAAGAATATAACTGCTATAATACTGCTCCTATATACACGATTATAACTACTATACTACTGCTCATATGTACAAGAATATAACTGCTATAATACTGCTCCTATGTACAGGAATATAACTACAATAATACTGCCTCCTATGTACAAGAATATAACTACTATTTTACTGCTCCTATGTACAAGAAAATAACTACTATAATACTGCTCCTATGTGCAAGAATATAACTACTATAATACTGCTCCTATGTACAAGAATATAACTACAATAATACTGCTCCTATGTACAAGAATATAACTACTATAATACTGCTCCTATGTACAAGAATATAACTACTATAATACTGCCTCCTATGTACAAGAATATAACTACTATAATACTGCTCCTATGTACAAGAATATAACCACTATAATACTGCTCCTATGTACAAGAATATAACTACTATAATACTGCCTCCTATGTACAAGAATATAACTACTATAATACTGCTCCTATGTACAAGAATATAACTACTATAATACTGCTCCTATGTACAAGAATATAACTACTATAATACTGCTCCTATGTACAAGAATCATCTACATTTGTGTCTTAGGGCTTGTTCACACGAACGTATGGGTTCCGTTCCGTGCATTGGGGCCGCAATTTGTGGGCCGCAATGCACGGAGAACGTTCATGAGGCCTCCGGACGGATCCAGACCCATTCAACTTGAAAGGGTCCGCATCCCTCCGTTCCGCAAAAAGATAGGACATGTTCTATCTTTGTGCGTAACGAAAGTACAGTACGGAACTGAACCCTACAGAAGCACTCCGTATATTTCTTCCGTGGGTTTCCATTTCGTACTTCCTTTCCGCATCTCCGGATGCACACGGAACGGTGTCCGTTCATTGCGGATCCGCATATGCGGTCCGCAATACGGCAACGAAGCCCATACGTTCATGTGAACAAGCCCTTAACATTACATTAGTATTTAGCCTTGTGTTATGATTTGTGACAGATTAGATTAGTGAAACTTGAACAGTTTAGTTCTGTTTTGTTCTTTTCTTTCTTGTCCTGTTCCTGTTCTTCAAATATGTATGGCCCCCATGGAACAGAATGTTTTCTATTTTTTATCATTATTATTGCTTCACTTTTTCTCTTCTTGTAAATTTATATAGGCAATCAATTTTTCATACTAAACATTATTAAGAGTGTAAAACTGCAGTCACAGGATATTTTACAAGTTGTCATAAAAAAAAAATCCAAAATCATGAATTGTCAGTGACCTTTTTTGCAGAGTATTTAACTGAATTACAGCTAGTCCTGTAATGCCCTCACAGCTCCGTCAAAAGAAAAATAGAAATGTTACAGGTCTTTGAATGTAGCAACAGAATAACAGATTATTTTGAAAAATTTAAATATTTATTGTTCAAAAGTACAAAAAACATAAAACACTTTATCAAAATTATATTGGCATTATATACATACTGAGGCCTCATGCACACGGCCGTTGCCCAGCTGTGCCCGCAATGTGTCCCGCAAACAGTGGGTCCACAATATACAGGCCCTGGCCGTTTGTGCACCGTATCACGGATGCGGACAAATTCACTTGAATGGGTCCGCAATCCAGAAGTTTTAGTGCTTCCGTGGGGCTTCTCTCCGTTCCTCCACACCGCAAAAAAAAATCGGACATGCTTTTTTTTTTTTTTCGCCGAGAACAGATCATGGACCCATTCAAGTTGAATGGGTCTGCATCTGTCTGTGCCAACCGAATGGATGGTGCAAATTGCGGTCTCCAATGCACAGAACAGCCGGTGTGCGTTTGTGTGCATGAGACCTGAGGTTGACGGAACTGATTCTACTAGTTCAGAATTTCTGCCGAATGTCCCAAAAAGTGCATATGCTAATGAACCAGATTTTTTTGTAATTTGTTTTGGGCAAACAGAGAGAGAAAGAGAAAGAGAGATAGAGATGACTATTTTGTTGCTCTGGGTTTCTGGGCAATATATACAGTATGTCTTGTCTGCGCCTAGTATGCATAGAACATGTGCATAGTATTGTGGGCCAGGAAACGTTCCTGTCGGTTTCTGGAAAAGGAATTCTAATTTTCTCTCATAAGCGTATCTGATGCCAGCAGATGTAAGATGTTCTAATTTTCATATATTTTTACCCAGAAACCTAGAGGAGTGTGTTGACTGGCTTACAATACTCTTCATACATATTCGGCACCCTCTCTCTTTCAGGGTATTTGGAGCATTTTTGATTCTGGTAATATCGATTTGTACCTAATAAGAATCTTTTCAAAAATTCAACAAATCAGAGAATTTCAAGAAATTAGCTCATCTCTAATACAGAACACAGACTTAAAGGGGTTTTCCCATTTCAGACAAAGGGGGCATATTGCTAGCATATGCCTCCATTGTCTGATAGGTGCAGGCACCAGCCCAAAAATTGCGGAGGGCGCGCACTGCGCATGAACAGCCGCCCTACGTTCATTTCTATGGGGCTGCGGCAAATAGCTCATCGCTGGCTCGGCTATTTCCGTCGTCCCCCTCAAGAAAAAAATGGGAGCGGTGGCCACTGGCCACACAAGCGCGGTGCGCTCCCATTAAGTACTATGGGGAGAGAGCTTGGTGGTGGCCGGACCGGGTAAAACCCAGGGTCCTCCGGCCACCCCCTTCCCCTCTCCGTTCTCCTAGCGATATGCCCCCATTGTCTCCGATGGAAATACCACATACCACACGGTGAAAAACATAGAGACAAAACTAAAAAGAGGTTGCCCCAATAAATGAATTGGTTAAAAAAAACTGCGGTGCACCAAGCCTTTCTGCTGCTTGAGGTAAAAACTCAAATGGTGCCCTAATCCCCAATGCCAATTTCTTAGCCTAACCCCTTCCCTCCAGCCCTACTGTTAACGACTTACTTGGAAAACATTACATATAGAGCTACAAAACATACAGGGTTATAACATCACCCCATACTGTGCCCACTGTGCTTCCCAATACTATACTGCAGAAACAGGCTATCCCCTTCCGCTGACCCTACCTGTTGCTGCCTGAGGCAATCGCCTCACCTCGCCTCATCGGTGGTGCATCCCTGACCACACCTGTCCACATGCTCCTTGCGGTATTGGAACTAAGCCCGTTAACTCCAATTGAGATGATCTGTAATATCAGGCACAACCCATGGACAGCTGTGGCGCTGCTTCCGGAAAACAACAGCCATGTTTTTTCCAATCCTAAATAATCCCTTTAAGGATCCTTTAATGAAAATAGAGACACTTGTGTGCTCTGTGAGATGTTGTTAGGGAATCAATATAATTAGGAAATTTGCTGTAATTGTCTAAATTTAATCAGAAGGAAAGTGCCGAAATAAGGAGAAGGAAACCGTAACCTCGGAAAGCGGAGCGCAGATCCCTGTCTCATCTCATTTGGTAAATATATGCATTATGTCCAATCAAAGTGTCACAGACTCAGTCACAGCACATAGAAAATGGGAACAAAGAGAGGAGCTGCTTTGATATATGGAGTGTGAAAAGGTTCACATGTCACTAATCCTGCAGACATTCTATTACTGGAATTAATAGCTTTAGAACTCATTTTCTCTTAGATCTATCCTAATCATTGAAGAGGGAAGCGATATCATTTGGTGGAAGATTCAAGGATAGCCGCGGTTCACAAACTTTCATTTAACCTTGTTGCTGAATGAGAATTTTTAAGGGGATATTAAGTAATTTCACTAAAAAATGACAAAAACGGGAGTCATCTCATATAGAGATTTTGTTTAATGCGGAGCTGATGGTATGAACCAGATTTACAACTACATAACGATATAGGTATAAACAATGCAATAGAAAATGTTACTTATACACACATTAGCCAATCAGCCAGTTTTAAAATATATGTCTCCTTAAATTTAGGTCTCATATTATAGTTTGGAGCTGCACTCACAATTCTGCTGGTGAAGTCACTGTGTACATACATTACTTATCCTGTACTGATCCTGAGCTATATCCTGTATTATACTCCAGAGCTGCACTCACTATTCTGCTGGTGGAGTCACTGTGTACATACATTACTTATCCTGTACTGATCCTGAGCTATATCCTGTATTATACTCCAGAGCTGCACTCACTATTCTGCTGGTGCAGTCACTGTGTACATACATTACATTACTTATCCTGTACTGATCCTGAGTTACATCCTGTATTATACTCCAGAGCTGCACTCACAATTCTGCTGGTGAAGTCACTGTGTACATACATTACTTATCCTGTACTGATCCTGAGCTATATCCTGTATTATACTCCAGAGCTGCACTCACTATTCTGCTGGTGGAGTCACTGTGTACATACATTACATTACTTATCCTGTACTGATCCTGAGTTACATCCTCTATTATACTCCAGAGCTTCACTCAGTATTCTGCTGGTGCAGTCACTGTGTACATACATTACTTATCCTGTAATGATCCTGAGTTACATCCTGTATTATACTCCAGAGCTGCACTCACTATTCTGCTGGTGCAGTCACTGTGTACATACATTACATTACTTATCCTGTACTGATCCTGAGTTACATCCTGTATTATACTCCAGAGCTGCACTTTACCTTCTGCTGGTGGAGTCCATATATATATACTGTTACTGCAGTGAGTGTGGAACCAGTGTTTCAACCAACAGATTTGGTTTTAATTCTAAGGGTTTTATCCTCGGGTCCTGTAGTTTTCACCCTTTAACCCTTTTACAGGGATCTGGACTTCACTGCAGTGGAGCCACCAGACTGTTACCTCCTGCAGTAGTTTCTGTTAATTTGACAGCTGACTTATAGGTGTCAGAGACACCAGTGTATGGCACGAGTTATCAAGCAGAATCGTATTCAGGGACAGGCTGAGATCACGGCACACAGAGTATGTGCTATATGGTAAATGGACCAAGCTCAGAGCAAGCACTGTAGGCTCAGTATGGAGGTCATGCACATGTCAGGTCAGGCAGCGGAGGATCTCAATCCAGTAAATGGGCAGAAAGTCCTCTGCAGGATACTAGCTTGGTGGAGCACCTATTGCTCGGACACCCTCCTACAGGGGAAGATGCCCTAAGTACCTCAAGGTAGCTAGCCTTTAGCTTCATTAGATTAGGGTGAACACACTGGCCCTTTAACTGCCGTAGGGAGAGAGCACAGGAAGAGAAACTAGGTCAACAAGGAGGCCACAGTCTGCTGGGGGAACAGAAAAAGCCTGGCTTCCGGACCCACTCGGAAGGGGACAGCAAGAGGTGGGTCTGCGCTGGTGAAAAGGGAAGAGCAGGAGGAGGGTCTGCACTGCTAAGAAGTCGAAACCCAGGACTTGTGAGTGAAGCAGTGATGGCCATATACTTATTATTACGTGAAAGGGAAAAACCACATGACGACTTTTAGACTTCAAGGGAGAAATACATAAATCACCATTGATGAGCATGTAAAATAGAATTTCCTAATTGGCTTTGATAAGAATTGATTGGATTCCCCAAAGTGACTATGAATGTGATGGATTTCTAGTTCCAGTCCCTTCTGGGAAAAGATGAATTTAACACATGTAATCAAGTCCCCAAAATACCTTAATTAGCACTTTTTTTTCATTGCTAATTTAACTTTTAAAAATCATTTGTCATAACATATTGGATGCTAATCACCGACTATAAAATGTCTTTCTGGATAGAAGCGGAGGCCTCGCACATGGTTCACCAAAGAGGTCTTTAGTAAAAATAAAATTGCTCCGTCACCCACAGGCATAATATTACACCATTTTGCAAAATCGGTTATGTAGATTCTCTTAAAGGGGTATTCCCACAATAAGAAGTGATGACTTTTCACCAGAATCAGTAAGGATCCAACTTCTGAGACCTCTGCAGCACATCTCTATTTGAGCATGAAAAGAAAGGATGGATTGCAGTTCCCTTGACAGAAGAGAGATAGGAGTACAGATATACAGGGGCAATCTGTGAAGGAGCCTCAGCATTCATTTAAGCTTCGGCAGGAGTCCCATCTATTGAAACACCAACCTCCCGTCAGAAGGTTTCCTACCGGGTTTTCTAACCAAGCCCAGCATGCTTTGTTCTAGGGACAAGCCCTGTGAAATATTATAGAGCAAAGCATGCTGGACTTGGTTAGAAATCCCAGTAGGAAACCAATGAATACAGAAATGTAACGGTCACGTACACACACACAGAGGGGGGAGGATAGTGACCACTGCGCTCCACCCTCACCCCTGGCCCTGCCTACTTGCCTCACGAGTCCTGATGACAGGGGACAACTGGACGGCAGTCCCTAACTTAGGATACGTGCGGGAAGGACAGACAAGACAAATAACGGATAGTGAACGACCGAGTCAATACCTAGAGAGCTACGCAGTACTAAGGAATGAGCAGAGAATAGTCAGGAAAAGCTGAGGTCAAATACCAGGAGAGAAATGAAGTACAACAGGAGTCCGCAAAGAATCGTCAGGTGGAAGCCGGGGTCAGGATACCAGGAGAGATGCGCAGTACAGGAGGATCACGTAAGTATACAGGTATCCAACAAACGCCAGGAACTTAAATTAACAGGCAACCTGTGGCCAGCAGGCTGCCTGTATTTATAGTGGGGAGCGAGGGTCATGTGACGTGGCCAGCATCACATGACCGACAGACCGACCAGTCGAGCACCGAGTGATCAGCTCGGTGCTCAAGGCAGACCTAGGAGCAGGGAGCCTCCCAGCTAGCAAAGCTGCCCTGGGAACGAGGTCAAACACAGATCATCGCTCCCGAAGCTAAGCAGCAGGTCTGCGGCTGATGGAAGACTGAGTGCACCTTCGGCGCCCCGTTACAAGGAAGTTCTGCATGTAAACATCCTGCCAGGATGCAGTGATGCTGAGAACAGGGGAAGGAAAGTGCTGACATGAAAAACAAGTAAATGGGGCAAAATATGCTGTGCTTGGGGTACTCTGGACTAATAAAAACATGAATTATAAAACTAGAGAACCCCCTTTTTTAGGGGGCCCATTACTCAGCTATGCACGTCTGCTTCTTCATTTTAGCAATCTGCGGGGTCTCAGCACCAGGACTCCCACCGATCAAAACTTTGGTCATGTCAAAATTTTTGTAAAACTACAGTGACCCTTTAGGTCCCCCAAGTGGTAGCCCGATTTTTGATCACTGTCAGAATAACATTTTTACATGACGAGCAGAATGGAATAAAAAATATTTAGAATTACTGAACTCATTAATCCCCATCACAGCTATTCCGATGCTTACTGGGTCCCTGCTGTTCTCTGCTTACTGGTTCCACCTCAACACATGCGAAAAATGGCCAGCTTAGGTTGGTCATTGCTGTGGCCAGTGGTTGGCTGGGTGGGCATCTCCTGCCCTACCTTGTCTGTCGAGCCAGGATTGGGAATCACGGGACAGTAGGACCTGGTAAGAATTGTAACAGAGGTGGGTGATTGGCGAGGTGGGTGATTGGTGAGGTGGGTGAGGTGGGTGATTGGTGAGGTGGGGGATTGGTGAGGTGGGGGATTGGTGAAATCTCGTGCGGCCCATGATGACGTGCAAGATCTTTAATCAAGAAGGCGGCGGCCAGCTCTTCGCACTCAAATGGATGAGGTAAGGATGATTGCTTTTATTTTTTACCGCCATTCAGGGGAAATCAATTCGCTACCACGAAGCACGAGGAAATTCGGCTTCGCAGCAAATTGAATTTTCCCTGGAATTCGATTCGCCCAACACTAGGTCAGACATCTTACCCTTAACAATCTGACACCTGTGATGCTGCTCCGAGTAGTGGCGCTGTATGTGCAGAGGCTCTGTATGTGCTTTTGCAGCAGTGACTGCGCATGTAGCATTACACTTCTAGGTAGTGACACATGAACAGTCACTGCCCCCGAAGCAGAACCAGAGCCTCTTTGCATCTTTACTTAGGACTCATGCAATTTGCAGTCCCCAATGTACGGGATTCAACTTGAATAGGTCTGTGATCCGTCCGCACTGCAAAAACATAGAACATATTCTATTTTTTTGCGGTGCGGAGGCATGGAGTGCTTCCATGGGGTTCCATGCCTCCGTTCCACACGGGACCTCTCATTCCAGTGAATGGGTCTGCATCAGTGATGCCGGGTGCACACGTCCGGTGCACGCAAATTGCAGACCTTCTGTTTGCGGGCCGCAATACGGGCAGCTCCGGGCTATGGGCACGGCCGGCCGGCAATGGCCGTGTGCATGAGGCCTTAGAGCAATGCCTTAGGTGAGAGATTATTAGAGCCGGCGAGTTGTCTGGCCCTTTCAATCAACAGGTAGGTGGTCTCTTCTTCCCCTGTAGGGACAGCCCCTCACTGGTATAGCGGTCTTGCTAATTAGACAAATTGATTCGCTAGCATCAATTTGCTCATCTGTAGAATGAGAATTTTTGGACTTCTATAGAGAAAATGAGAAACACTAACGTATATTATATAAAGACATGATGCTGTCTGTCACTGCGCCAGGTGCTTTACAGCTCCAACAGTAAAGAATCCTTTCCACCGTAGAAGACGGAGGCCGTGTGCATCCATTTAAAACTCTGCAAAGGACCCACTGCCGTTTAATCCCCCTGTTCCGAGTCATATCACTTTTGGAGGACATTTTATCTGCAAGTAGTGGATGAAATGGAAAGAATCAAATGATCGCGTCTGAACGAGCAGAATATGGACAGACAAAGAAAAGAACTGGAAATGGAAAGCTACGAGGGCAGCTCACTACGCAGAGCATTATTCTGTACAGGGGATTTAATGAATTTGCAGAATGTTCTTGTCTAGAACAGATCAGTCTGGAACAGAAATGATGATTCATTCCGACCAATGTCTACATTTTAACAAGAGACGTGGAATTTAGTGAGAATGTTCTGGGACATAATATCTCAATTAGGACATGAAGTCATATGTCTAGGCTGTTATAGATCGGGGGCTTGGGCGGAGAACTGGTAAACGAGGTTTAACACTGATAAGTGTAAGGTTATGCACATGGGAAGGAAACATACATGTCGTCGATACATACAGTTGCAAGAAAAAGTATGTGAACCCTTTGGAATGATCTGGATTTCTGCACAAATTGGTCATAAAATGTCATATGATCTTCATCTAAGTCACAACAATAGACAATCACAGTCTGCTTAAACTAATAACACACAAAGAATTAAATGTTACCATGTTTTTATTGAACACACCATGTAAACATTCACAGTGCAGGTGGATAAAGTATGTGAACCCTTGGATTTAATAACTGGTTGAACCTCCTTTGGCAGCAATAACTTCAACCAAACGTTTCCTGTAGTTGCAGATCAGACGCGTACAACGGTCAGGAGTAATTCTTGACCATTCCTCTTTACAGAACTGTTTCAGTTCAGCAATATTCTTGGGATGTCTGGTGTGAATCGCTTTCTTGAGGTCATGTCACAGCATCTCAATTGGGTTGAGGTCAGGACTCTGACTGGGCCACTCCAGAAGGCGTATTTTCTTCTGTTTAAGCCATTCTGTTGTTGATTTACTTCTATGCTTTGGGTCATTGTCCTGTTGCAACACCCATCTTCTGTTGAGCTTCAGCTGGTTGACAGATGGCCTTAAGTTCTCCTGCAATCCGTCCAGGCCCTGACACAGCAAAGCAGCCCCAAACCATGATGCCCCCACCACCATACTTCACAGTTGGGATGAGGTTTTGATGTTGGTGTGCTGTGCCTCTTTTTCTCCACACATAGTGTTGTGTGTTTCTTCCAAAAAACTCAACTTTGGTTTCATCTGTCCACAGAATATTTTGCCAGTTCTGCTGTGGAACATCCAGGAGCTCTTGTGCAAACTGTAAACGTCCAGCAATGTTTTTTTTGGACAGCAGTGGCTTCCTCTGTGGTATCCTCCCATGAAATCCATTCTTGTTTAGTGTTTTACATATCGTAGATTCGCTAACAGTGATGTTAGCATATGCCAGAGACTTTTGTAAGTCTTTAGCTGACACTCTAGGATTCTTCTTCACCTCATTGAGCAGTCTGGGCTGTGCTCTTGCAGTCATCTTTACAGGACGGCCACTCCTAGGGAGAGTAGCAGCAGTGCTGAACTTTCTCCATTTATAGACAATTTGTCTTACCGTGGACTGATGAACAGCAAGGCTTTTGAAGATACTTTTCTAACCCTTTCCAGCTTTATGCAAGTCAACAATTCTTAATCGTAGGTCTTCTGAGAGCTCTTTTGTGCGAGGCATTATTCACATCAGGCAATGCTTCTTGTGAAAAGCAAACCCAGAACTGGTGTGTGTGTTTTTTATAGGGCAGGGCAGCTGTAACCAACACCTCCAAATCTCATCTCATTGATTGGACTCCAGTTGGCTGACACCTAACTCCAATTAGCTCTTGGAGATGTCATTAGTCTAGGGGTTCACATACGTTTTCCACCTGCACTGTGAATGTTTACATGGTGTATTCAATAAAAACATGGTAACATTTAATTCTTTGTGTGTTATTAGTTTAAGCAGACTGTGATTGTCTATTGTTGTGACTTGGATGAAGATCAGATCACATTTTATGACCAATTTGTGCAGAAATCCATATTATCCCAACGGGTTCACATACTTTTTCTTTCAACTGTATATATAGTAAAACACTGACATGGGAAAGGACTTTTAGCTGATAGTAAACTCAACTGTACAACCAGTGTCAGGCAGCTGCTGCCAAAGCCAATCAGGGGGGAGTCATATAGAGCAAGGATCATCAACCTTGGCACTCCAGCTGTAGTAATACTACAACTCCCAGCATGCTCGGCTTTTGTCATAACTCCTATAGAAGTGAAAGGAGCATGTTGGGAGTTGTAGTTTGACCACACCTGGAGTGCCGGAGGTCACTGACCCCTGATATAGAGCATAGATGTGGATTACGAGAACATAGTTCTACCATTTTACGTCTTACTACTCACAGACCGCATATTTGGGATTGTGTGCACAAGAAAGACATAGCAAAGCTGAGCAGGTTCAGTAGGGTGGCCACTATAGTACTAAATGGAATGGGCGGACTACAGGACCCAGAAAGAGGGGTGAAAGTAGGTGTATAATATATCAGGGGTCAGTACAGAGATCACTCCCATCATCTTTTTATCCCCAGGACTGTGACTGTGACGAGGGGACATCCTCTGCGTCTGGAGGAAAGAAGGTTTGTACACAAACATAGAAGAGGATTCTTTACGGTAAGAGCAGTGAGACTATGGAACTCTCTGCCTGAGGAGGTGGTGACGGTGGAGACACTAAAAGAGTTCAGGATGGGCCTGGATGTATTTCTGGAG
Organism: Bufo bufo; assembly: GCF_905171765.1. NCBI lineage: Eukaryota > Metazoa > Chordata > Amphibia > Anura > Bufonidae > Bufo > Bufo bufo. The sequence continues at coordinate 15,527,943 of NC_053399.1, read as the reverse complement.
TGTAATAATATTACAGGGCTACATTTTCCAGATTCCTGGAGAAGGGGCGCTGATCTGGGGAATCATTTTGATTGACAGATTTGGATTTGGGAAGGAATTGTTTCTCTAAGATGAGGGAAATTGTCTTCTACCTTCTTCTGGAAAAACATGGCAGGAAAATTGGCTAAACTGGATGGATCAACTGTGTTACTCCTTGTAATGGAAATCAGCTTTCTGCTGAGCTTGTGCTTAGATATAGCATCTAAACAAAACAAGAGTAGCTGTAGTGTAAAGCATGAGGGCCATATCAGCAGTCTGGAAATGATTTCAGACATAAATTAAATGGAGTGATTTTAATTACATTGACAAACACATTGTAGCCCCTTTCCGTTATAGGGTGACACCTCTGCATTTCTTTGTAGACAGACGAGTAAACGGCAGGAATTGAGCGTCTCCTCCGTGTGCATAAAATTCCTGGTTTACAAAAAGTTTATAGAATTCAGTGCTATCACTTTAAGTGCTCACAGGGGGATGAGACAGTATATTAAGCTCAACCTTTACATCTGCAAAGCACAAACAAAACTGCAGGAGAAATGGTGCACTGGGGCTTGCAAATAATTCAGAGTTACTGCGAGAGACAATAAAAAGACAATATCGGGAAGCAGCAAAGTATTCACAGGGGACGGGCGCGGAGCGTCAGCGAAAAAGAGGTAGTGCAGGTGAGAGACGCCGAGAGGAGCCCAGAATTACCAGTGCACGAAAACAGATGGGAAAGATTCATATCTCCCAGAATAGGGATTTTAAAGGGAAAGTCCTCCTAAATCTTTTTTTTTCTTCAAAAAATCTAATTTACAGGGCACAATGGGATTGAAGGAAAGCCTGCTTTAAATCTTGCCAAAATCCTTGCTCCTTGCGTGTCCTCGGTTCACTGCCAGTTATCAGACATACTGACTTGTTGCTATGGATCCACTGCATGAAAACCCCATGGTTTCTATAATGTATCCCACCCAAGCATTCAAAGCTGGACTGGCACAGTGCTACTTTGTTTTAAAAAAAGAAGAAACACATTAGGATATGGTATGTGATGCCAATTCTTTTAATTACATTATTAAAATATATTTGTGCACTGTTAAAGGGCATCTGTCAGCAGTTTTGTCCCTATGACACTGGCTGACCTGTTATATGTGTGCTTAGATAGAGACAAGGGAGGGGAAAAAAAAAAAAGCCTGTATGTGGCGCCAAATACCTCAGAAGTAATAACCCACTAGAGATTAGTGACTAGTTGTGGGATATCTTTACTATGTTTCTCTTAAAATCAACAGCATTAGCATTAAAAGCAAAAATACTGTCACGACGGACAGGATATAAGATACACAGAAAAATAAACAAACAAGTTTCTAGGCGAGAAGCTGGGGATAAAGGTCACCTCCTAACATATTCCTACCAGCTCTCCCTATACTGCTATGCCCATGATCAGACCCTTAAGGTGGGAATACCGTGTCCTCGTGCCTGGGCTGAAAATACCCTAAAATCCCTAAGATGGTGATAGGGGAATAGAGGCAGCCTGCTCCCTCAGAACCTGGAGGGGCAGGTGTCTCTCTAACAGCCTAGACAGACAACCACAGGAGAACAAAAACCAACTTATCTTTTGAGCAGGAACAGCCAATCCTTCCTTCCTTGCATACACAGAGCCAGACAGAAGCTATAACCCGCACGGAACACTGAGAGTGGGTGTGATTTAAACTGAAACCAACGACCCCGCCCAGTGCACCTGAAGGGAGGCGGATCTAGCTTGACTCCAAAACAAAACAAAAGGCTACACACGTGCTGCCAATCTGGCAGACCTCCGCACATAGCCTGAGCAGGGCATGACAAATACCTATTTATAAAATAGTTGAGTAGTGAAATGGTAAAGACTTTCTATAGTATAATACGATAAAAACGTTATAATGAAACGTTAAAATAAAATAAAAATAAAAGCACTCACTTCACCCAGGAGGGGCAGGGTGGGATAAAGCTCAAGACACCCACTCTGCTTCCTCCTGCGCCTATAGGATCTCCGGAAATAACGGCAGTCACACGTATTACATCTGGTTAATTCCCTTTTTAATTAGCACAGGGTAGGGGTAAAATGCAGGCTCAACACATTCCGGGGTCACTAGGGTCCCCTTCATCAGGAGCATAAACAAGTCACATACATTAACAAGTATTTATACGCTGTGAAAAAAGCGCCAAAAGTGGAAGAGGTGACGTCACTTCCGGTCTGCGTTCCAGCGTGGAACGCATTGGGACCGGCGTGACGTAGGGTTAGTTCCGGTTTGCGTTCCAGCGTGGAACGCATCGGAACGCCTCTCAACTATAATCATGAACATAAAAAATCGTAGTGGAAATGGAGCATATGTGTCTGTGGGATGGGTGTGAACAATATTCGAGTCTGGTGCAATATAAACGTTATGCTGGCCGAGACACTCGGACCCGAAGTGACTACTGGTCCGGCGTGACATAATGTTAGTTCCGGTATGCGTTCCAGCGTGGAACGCACCGGAGCACATCACCGCTATAATCATAGGGGCTCATAGTAGAGGTTTGGGCCTATATACATATATATAAACGGTGGGTGAGATTCTATAAAAGATGTACTGATATCACATTCGAATGTAGTGCAATAAGTAAATATATGGAAATTTGTATTGGCCAAGACTCTCAGACCGGAAGTGGCTTCTGGTCTTGGTGACATGGTAGTGTGGAAAAGAAGGGGGGGGGGAGGAAAAGAGGAGGCGCTATCTTCGCAATTGGAGGACACATAAATCTACATACTAGTGGTGGTAATTAGTGTTGATCACGAATATTCGAATTGCGAATTTTAATATCGGCACTTTGAGAATTCGCGAATATTTAGAATATTCCAAAATATATTCGTAATCGCAATCAAGAACATAATGCCTGGAAATCACGAATTAGCGAATTCTCGAATATATGGCATATATTCGTCCAAATATTCGTGAAATATCGCAAATTCGAATATTGCCCCTGCCGCTCATCACTAGAGGTAATGGGAAAGAATATTATCAAATACCACTAAAGGCCAGATAAAGGGGCAAATAGAGCGCAGGTAAGAACTGCGCGCCCGTGTAGAGAAATAAATAGTTTAAAAAATGATTTATAATTTAGATGAAATGTAGGATGTCAATAACCTCAGGAAAGTGAGGTGACACGGGTAGATTGTAATGCTAGATGAGAAAAAAGATTTAAAAAGTGTCAAATGTATGTGTATATGTATATGGCAAGATGAATAAATTAGTTCAATAGAGGGTGTAGAAAATAAAAAGCATTAATCAAATGAAAGGAAAACATTTAAAACAGGTCAGTAGGTTCTATATATGGAGCCAATATGAACAGAAACATAAATCGCATTCTAAATCCATAATATCTCTTGAGATCAATAAGTAGCTGCTCATTGATATATATATATGCCGTGAACTAAATATATGAATATAAAATTAAGTAGAAAATATATATACAGAGGAATAAATATATATATATATAAAAGGAATAAATATATATAAATATATGTTGGTCACAAAAAAAAAAAAATATATATATATATATAGAGAGAGAGATACATCTCAATCGCTTGGTGGCATAAAAATCACTAAAAAATAGTAAAAAAAATCACTAAAAAATAAGATACATAAATAAATAGATAAATAGATGATAAATAATACATATTACATGGGGGAGATCGCTAAAAGATGGTAATCTATAACAATATGCTGCTAGATACACGAATCAATAGATAGATCGGTAATGAATAGTGCATGTTACATAGGAGTATCGTGTCTAAAGACAGAAGACATAATTGGTCGGTGCAACAAGGGGTGCATGACACATCACATAGGATATAATAGTGATAGTGAGCCGTTTTTTGCCAATGTCGCATAGTCAATGTCCACAAGGGGAGATATACCTCTCATGTGAGAAACATGAAACCCCCTGTACGACAATAAATGTAGTGTTGAGCGCGAATATTCGAATTTCGAATTTTTATCTCGAATATCACAATTTTGAGATTTCGCGAATATTTAGAATATAGTTCCATATATTCGCGAAATCGAATATTCGTATTTATATATATATTTTTTTTCATCTGAAAATATATGATTCCTCCCTGCTTCTTGCTTGTGGGTCAATGAGCCATTGGCCCACAAGCAACTGAATTGAAGCTGGAAGGAATCACGTTTTCAGATGGACCGGAATATTCTAAATAAAGAATATATTGCTGTATATTCAATTTTAGAATATTCGTCCTATTCTAATCGAAACCAATAATCTCGGTTATAATATTCGAGTTCACGAATATTACAACAGAAAAATCATAATGGTTAATACGTGTGCCCGAGCGCATGACAAAATCGTTATTTAATCAACTTCAGCATACAACAAACACCCCGACACCATGGGAACGCCTGTGGATTAGAAAATACCATCGGATTTGAGTTTTCCCTGAGATCGTAAAACCTCAGATCCGATGGTATATTCTAACCCACAGGCGTTCCCATGGTGACGGGGACGCTTGTCGGGGAGCAGTATGCCAAAGTGGAATATTATTGCTCTAACTTCGTCTTTTAGAATATTCGTAAAGTACACATAGATTGTAATTTAGCTAATATAGTGCTATAATCCTTTTTTTTTTTTAGTCTAATTTTTTTTTGCCTCTTCTGAACTTCAGTTTTGGAAAATATGTACACTATTAAAAAAATTACTTTAGCAGTATATTAGCTAAATTACAATCTATATGTGTATTTTACGAATATTCTTAATATTGATCTCCGTCTACTGTCAGTGATAGAAACACTTTATTTACATTTTAAGACTGAAAACTACTTTTATTCACAGAGGTCCATGACTCACTCCAGAGGATCAGGTCTGATTTGGATACAGAATTTAATAGAAAAAGATCTGTGAGAGCTTTAAATATACATTATGAAATAAATATGTCCAGAACTTGTGACATAGATCAGCATGGTGTTAAACTGTGGACAGTTGTATGTAATTCAGCCATCATAGCTATGGATAGATAGATAGATAGATAGATAGATAGATAGATAGATAGATAGATGATAGATAGATAGATAATAGATAGATAGATAGATAGATAGATAGATAGATAGATAGATAGATAGATAGATAGATAGATCTTCTTCTCCTGTATAGGACAACATTATGAATATATATTATGAATGGACACATATGGTGAAGACTGGAGGAACTGTGTCGGCGATCCTCTTTATATATAATTATATTATTACATTTTGCTGAGCAGGTTAGTGGCGGCCCCTGTCTTAATTTGATGCGACTCCAGCCCCCCTCTTCCGGGACTCGGGTGGCATCTGTCAGACCGGTTGGTTGCCATGTATATTATTTTTGACACTATGATCGCCGACGCAGTGGATCTGCATCTACCGTGTGTGGTTGCTTCACTAATGTGGATCCCATTCATGGTGTGGCGATATGTGACACAGAGCGGTTGTGCTGAATACTCTGGGGAGCGGGGTGGTGGCGGTGTGACAGCCGTACCCCCCTACTCATACAGATGTCCTTTTGGTGACCGGCATTGAACTGCTGGCCCCCGATACATGGACCAGCCCCTTCTGCTATGTACTGCGGTGTTTTTCGGACACTTTATGTGTCGTTAATTCTGCATGGGCGGCAGTGCTGGCTTGCGCATGCGCCCTGATGTAGTGTCTCCATAGTGGCCATCTTTGTTATGGTCTTTAGGCTGCTGAGAAGTAGTATGAATCTCGCGATAATAGATAGAGCGGCGCATGCGCCGTTGCTCTTTCCGGACGCCAGCAGTCTCCACCATGCCTCTTGAACCAGTATTGATCCGTTCAAAGGTTTTTAATTAGATTTTCTATTTAAGTATGTTGCTATTACACCTGTTCACCTTTTCACTGATTACTAATTATGTAAACTTCGACGATTTTTACACTGTATGAATTATACTATGGAAATTTTATGATGATATTTATGTTTTAGCAGACCTACACTATGACGATTTATGAATTATACCACTAATGTGATTGTTTATTTTATGTACTTGCACTTTATTGTATTATGAATTAATTTATAACTCTGTTAATCACTGCCACTACTTATGTATGTTATCTTGCACATGAAACGTTGCTGCTGGTTGGGTGAATAAACCGTCCACCTTTTTCATTACCTGGAGTGCTGCCTTCTTTTTTGCTTTTTATCTACACTTGGGGCCTTGGTCTCAGGTCCCTTAGGAGGATTTTTGCACCCACATATAGTTTTTTGCGTGCTGCTTCTTTTCTTTTTTCTTCTAGATAGATAGATAGTACCATGGGCGTCCGCATGGGGGGGCAAGGGGGGGCAAGTGCCCCCCTGGAAATCGGGGCACAGGGAGATGAACGCTTTCATTGTGGAAGCGCTCATCTCCATAGTCATCTGTATCGCCGTCCTCAGGACAGCGATACAGATGACTGTGCTGAGGCAGGGGAGGGAGAGGTGTGTCCCTTTCCCTTCCTCTGATAGGCTGCAGCCTATCAGAGGCCGGCGCAGGCGGCGTGATGACGTCATCGCGCCGCCTGAGCCATACAGCGCGGGACACAGGCCAGAAGAGGCCTGCATCGCATCGCTGCCAAGGAGGTAAGTATAAGTGTTTATTTATTTTTTTGTGTACAAAACTGGTGGCTACTGGCACATAATAGGAGTCTCTGGCTACTGGCACATAATGGGGGTCCCTGGCTACTGGCACATAATGGGGGTCTCTGGCTACACATAATGGGGGGCTCTGGCTACTAGCACATAATGGGGGTCTCTGGCTACTGGCACATAATGGGGGTCTCTGGCTACTGGCACATAATGGGGGTCTCTGGCTACTGGCACATAATGGGGGGCTCTGCCTACTAGCACATAATGGGGGGCTCTGGTTACTGGCACATAATGGGGGTCTCTGGCTACTGGCACATAATGGGGGGGCTGTCATTACTGGCACATAATGGGGGCTGTCATTACTGGCACAAGGGGGGGGCTGTCATTACTGGCACATGATGGGGGGGCTGTTATTACTGGCACATTATTGGGGGCACTATAGGGGCATCTACTAAGGCCACAAAGAGGGGGTGTTTTATATGGGGGGCTCTGTACAGTAGAATTTTATACTGGGGCACATTATGGTGGGTACTATGAGGAAGGGGGGAGAGGAGTACTATGGGGTCATCTACGTGGGCACTAAGAAGGGGTATTTTATACTTGCAAATTATGGGGGACACTGAGGGCATCTACTGGGGCATTTTATACTGGTACATTATGGGGGGCACTAGGAGGAAGGGGGAGAGGAGCACTGTGGAGGCATTTACTGGGGGCACTATATAGGGGTATTTTATACTGGCACATTATGGGGGACATTAGCTCAACTGGGGGCATTACAAGGGGGTATTTTTTGCACTGTCACATTATAAGGAGAATTATTTCTACTGGGGGGGGCATTATGGTGGGCTTTATTACTCCCCCATGGTATGACCCCCTAGTAGCAGCACCAGCCTCTCCCTGCTCTGCTATCCCTCTGCCCCTTCTCCAAATCCTTATTATGAAATCTTTCTCATTAGGATAAAACACAACATCAGCTCCGCCGAGCCCCCGGCCAAAGTGTTGAAGTGGCGTCCTAGATCCCCAAGGGCCAAGCCAAGTAACTGTAAGTGTTCATGTGAAATATGTTTATGTTATACACATATAGCCTACACTGTGCCATACAATATACAGTATACCGCTACACTGTGTAGTCTGTTCTATAAGCACTATTGTTTTGTGGCGGCGGACAGAAAATAATCTGGAAGTGCCCCTCCCGAGACCAGGCTCTGGATCCGCCACTGCACAGCTCATGCGTTATTATACTTTGTGATAATGAATATGCCCCTCGCCTTCATTACATTCTCAGAAACAAGCAGAGCATGGATGTCAATAAAACTATGCCCCCCCCCCCCCCTGGAAAAATTTCTGTGGACGCCCATGGATAGTACAGAACATACAGTAGATAAATATACTTAACAATAGATAATTAGCAAGTTGTCACAGCTGAATACGTAGGTTGCGGGGATGCTTATACGCGGTAAATATGCAGCTGTGCTCCAAGTCTTGGTTTCAGTCTCAATCTCATGACACTTGCCTGTGGCTTCTGTTATAGGAAGGTTGGCAGCTAAGCTGAAATTTTTTTCCAAAATGTGACTTTTTTCTGCACTTTCTGCTTTAGATTCTGAACCTTCAAAATGTAAAACAATCATGTTCTCTCCAGAACGGCGTCTGCGGCTCGGAGGCCTTGCTAAGCTGCTGTGGGATCTGCAGATTAATCATTCTTTGTTATGTTAATAGTCCGGGGTTCTGCTTTGGAGACACATTTTACCTTTATTTGGCATTGTCAGCTATTTTACACTTACACCGCACACCTCACTCCTAATTAATGGGAAAACTCACTGCAACGGCTAAATATTCTGTGTTTAACCTTCAGATTGTAACGACACGGCTACATGTCAGGGCATCATCGTACTGAATACATTGATCTACACTGTACTGGAATAGTACAGCTGGGATAGGTCATCAGTTTCTAAATCCTAGAAAACCCCTTTAATTGTTACCATTCTGGTACAGATGCCTGGTAGTTACAGTCCCCACACAAACCTGATGGTTACAGTTCAGTCACTAAATTACTATTTACAGTTGACAGCAATAAAAGTATATAGAAGGGTTTATGCATGGTAGTACTTAAAGAGGTATAGTTCTTATAATAACAAGACAAATTGTGAGACATATTGATGGTAGAGGTTTATTGGCCATTGGTTGTCGTGGGCAGGATGGTTCATCCACCTGTAGCAGGTGTAAGAAGGTAGCTGGAATCATTGTGGATGGAAGGTATGTGTCACTGAGGTTCCTGGCCTTGGTGAAGTAAGAGCCGGTATTTTATGTGTCAGCAGCAGCTATTGCTAATTGACACCTTGAGATTTAGCATGGCTGTCATAGCTGATCCAGGACGGCTCTTACTGGGAGTAGTCAAAGTGCTGGGTGGGTGACTACTCCCCATGTTCCAGGCCGGGTTTTGCCAGGCATATAAACCAGCTAGCACTGCCAGGTGTCGTGGATTTACCTCCCTCTGACAGTGGAGCTCAGGAGTCTGTGTGCTGTGAACTGAGGGCTGTGCTTGGATTTGAGGTTTGAGCCGGGCTGGAGTATTCAGGCCCCTCTAAAGGCGAACAGGCCGCCTATGGACTTGATGAGGCTGAACTGCTAACAGGGTTGGAATTAACACCCAGGAGAAAAGGTGACTTTTATTGTGTATGGATTTTCCTTGTGTGTGAACAAACACCAAGCCACCTGCGTCTTGTGATAGGCCTTATCTGCATTTTGTTATACATCAATGTGTGAATAAACACCGCTGTTTGATTCAAGAACTGTGCACTTTGCCTCCATACTGCATCCGCTAGTCCTAACTACCAGAGTGAATCCCCACATAGGTCAGTCTCTCACTGAGGTAGCAACTTTCTATTCAGTCTCTGGCTATTCTCACTCTCTCTGGCCAGTCCTAATATTATACTCAGAGTGTCCCTATAGGCAATTCCCCTGCAGCAGTACAGTTGTCTCTTCAGGCCCCTCAGCAGCTCTTACTCTGTCCAGATTTTACAATTTAGCTCTACAATCCTCTGTCTCCTCCTCTGACCTCGCCCCAGGCTCAGGCTCCACAAACTATGACTTTCAATCTCTGTAGCCATGCAAAATTGGTTATTTCTATTGTGCACTCACTTTTCACAGTCTAACCAGGTGTCCCTCAGGCTCTCTCGCATGATGCTCTCTTCGTTCCCACTCTCTCAGGAGAGTTCTTTCTGTAGCACTCTCTCCATCTCTCGGTTCAGTGTCCCAGTAGCATGTGCCAACACCAACTACTTTACTTCCGCCAGACAGCTCTTATATATCAGATCCCATAGCACACCATGTGGCTTCAGCCACATACTCCTCCTACCACCACCTTTCCTTGTTGTCTACTTCAACAGATTCATCTAGTAGCAGCCGCAAATACTGAAGTCTTAGTTGGATTGGAAGCCTTCACAGCAACATATTAACGCAGTCTTGATCATTAATATTAAAGGTACAGGGGCATATATCACAAAAATATATCAAGCACTGCAAATAGTGGAACAGTCCACTAAAGGCAATGTAATATTTCCTGGACACACCTTACAACTCAGCTGATCCCAGCTTGATGAAACTGAATAAATACTACGGTATTATGTACGGTGCAGGTCTTAATTGATTAGAAAATGTTCTCTTTGTGTCAGAAGTAAGCGGCGTGGTGTAATCACTAGTAACTAATACAGAGCGAAAGGTTAATGTGCTCTCTATTGATTGGGGATTGTCCTCTGGTCAGATCAGATGTACGGACTGTCTGCCACATATGCAGATGTGTAGTCACTTCATCCTACAGTAGACAGTTATAATCTCACACTTCTCTGCCCTGATCAATCAGACCTGAATAGTCCTGAAGAAAAGAAGGGATTAGGAGACTCAGCAGGAGTGCAATCTGTGTAATCTTTACAGCTGGATCAAAGGGATGGGCTCATTGGAGACATACCTTTTAGAAGCTCCCCGCACCTCCAACAGGCATTTCTCCTATAGTGGCCCCTGCATGGGAGATGTATTATTACATGGCGACCATTCATTTAAATAACCATCTGTTTAAAACAAGGATGGCAGAGCTAGACATCTGGAGCAGAGGAGAAATGAGAGATAGATAGATAGATAGATAGTGTGGGGATTCACTCTGGTAGTTAGAACTAGCGGATGCAGTATGGAGGCAAAGAGCACAGTTCTTGAATCAAACAGCGGTGTATATTCACACATTGGTGTATAACAAAATGCAGATAAAGTGTATCACAAAACCCAGGTGGCTTGGTGTTTGTTCACACACAAGGAAAGTCCATAAACAATAAAAGTCACCTTTTCTCCTGGGTGTTAATTCCCACCCTGTCAGCAGTTCAGCCTCATCAAGTCCATAGGCGGCCTGTTCGCCTTTAGAGGGGCCTGAGTCCTCCAGCCCGGCTCAAACCTCAAATCCCAGCACAGCCCTCAGTTCACAGCACACAGACTTCTGAGCTCCACTGTCAGAGGGAGGTAAATCCACCACACCTGGCAGTGCTGGCTGGTTTTTATGCCTGGCAAAACCCGTCCTGGAACATGGGGAGTAGTCACCCACCCAGCACTTTGACTACTCCCAGTAAGAGCAGACCTGGATCAGCTATGACAGCCATGCTAAATCTCAAGGTGTCAATTAGCAATAGCTGCTGCTGACACATAAAATACCAGCTCTTACTTCACCGAAGCCATGAACCTCGGTGACACATACCTTCCATCCACGATGATTCCACGTACCTTCTTACAATATATAGATAGATAGATAGATAGATAGATAGATTAGATATATGACAGATAGATAGATGGATATATGAGATATATGAGAGAGAGAGAGAGAGAGAGAGAGAGAGATAGATAGATAGATAGATAGATAGATAGATAGATAGACAGATAGATATGAGATAGATAGATAGATAGATAGATAGATAGATAGATAGATAGATAGATGTGACAACTGTGATGACAATATTCCAATATATTCCTCAGATTTAGGATATAGATAACGACTTATCTATTATAAACCCCCCTGTCCTGGAATATTTCATTACCAGGAACATGACTCTTGTGGAGCATTTCCCTATTATTATACATTTCCGTGGCAAGGTCACATTGTTCTTTATCTCTAAAGGTCAGAATGACAAAAGAGAAGATCAGTAGAGAATCAATGAATCTTACAAGTCTCCGGAGCCTAATAAATTCATGTGACATTGGTGATCACGGCTCTAAATTATACTGGCTCCGAAACTTCATCGTCTCTCCATCAGAATGAACCTAAAGAACTTTCCACTGACTGTACAGGGTGGAAACTTTCTGAAGCCATATCTAGAGGTGACTACAAATGAAGCCATAGGGGGTAACTGAAAGGTCCGAGGCTGGCATGGGTTATTTATAATACCCCCACCGATCAGGGGTCCCTGACAGGGCTGGACTGGGAACTTAAAATGGCACTGAAAAAAAACTGAGGGACCCTATTTTGTAGTGGGACCCAAATTGACAGAAAGCTGGATCAAGAGACTTGGTTTTATATTCTGAGAAGCTTGTCCTCTTTAATATATATGATGTGTCTCAAATACCTATCAAGTCGACACTTATGAGCTTTTTCCTAAACCCTGCAAAAGCGATCATACCAAGAAGATGGCTTCAAGAAGATCCACCTAACTTAAAGGAATGGAAAGAGGAAGTGTATAAAGTGCAGAAATTTGAAAAGCGGAAATGGACTGTTCAACACAACACTGATAAATATGAAGCCATATGGCAAAAATGGACTGACTACCTATCAAAAGTTAATTAGATTTCTGAGTTATTTAAATCGGATGTAACTATTTAATGTTATAATGTTATCTACATTACATAGATAATTAATAAATGTATTCCTATACATAAAACTCTTCAAAGCTTTAAACTAAGCATAATTGACTGATGCCTTAAATGTTCAGTTTCTCCCCCTCCCTTCTCTCTTCCCTTGTTCCCCCCTCTTCCCCATCCCCTACCCTTCGTCACTCCCTTTCCCATCCCTTTTATTTTAGTGTTATACGGTTTAATTTTTTATTCTGATACAAGTGACAAGCTTTAATATCTGCATGGTATGGAAATATTATTACTAATTTAATTGTCATTTGTATAATTGTCAGAGTGAATTTAACTCTGACATTGTTAATTTTATTACATATTATTTTTTTAAAATATTTTTTTTTCCAAGAGACTTGGTTTTATAATGAGACACATTATACCAACCCCGCAGAGCCAAATACCACAGGACATCACAAAATACTGCCCCAAAAACATCCCCTCTGTGGTGGCCAACACCAGCTGCCGCCATAGAGGGCTCAGGAGGGGAGCGTCCGCTGACTACTTACGATCCTATCGGGCCACGCATGTGCTGCGTGGTCTCCAAGGGGAAGATTTATCAATCTCAATCTGCTTTGTCACGAAACGCATTTCTTTGAAAGCAGTGGGTGCAATGACAGGGAGCGACGGTTGCGCCAAACCCCATCATTGTACCCTTCGGATGCCGTGTTCATACGTGATTGCGACATCTGATGTAAATAAGAGTGTCAAATTAAAATAAGTAAATAGATAAAAATCCTACTTACCTGATCCATTTGCTTGCGACAGGGCAGTCGCCGCCATCTTGCTTGAAGATATGGTGCAAAATCTTGCACGGCCCGTGATGATGTCATCATGCCGGATGGCATGGTCATGTCATACGTCCCCACGTACGGGATTTTGTGCCAGATCTTTAGGTAAGATGGCGGCAGCCGGCCCGTCGCAAGCAAATGGATCAAGTAAGTATGATTTTCTTAGTTTTTTACACTCTTTCAGGTTAACTCGATTCGCGACCACGACGCATCAGGAAATTTGATTGAACTTCGATTCGCTCAACACTGATCACTACACTCCCCATCCGGGAGAAAATGGGGGTCATTTACAAAAGTTATTTGATTCCCCACTGCGCTGTTGGAGGATCCTCGTAAATTATGATGAGGCGGAGTCGATCTTTGGCATCTTTTACGCCTACAATTGGCGTAAATGTAGGTGAATATGCCTAATGGCGTGGCCCCCGAAAAGCCCCCACCACTTCCAAGTGGCGAGGATGACGTAAAAACACCATGTTTGACAAAGTATTGTCGCACGGGCTTAAGAAATTCACAAAATGCCAGTTTTAGATTAGTAAATGACCCCCTATAGGTTCCCACTTGTTTCCTTCTCCTTAAAGAACCTAAGAAGGTCAAGACCTAAAATGTGTACATTGCAAATAGGGAGGGAGAGGTCTATACAGGTTCACCACACCCGTGGGGGAAGGAACAAATCTGAGCAGAGACCAGTTTTTCCCATGGATCTCAAAGTAACCATGTGTTGTCTCTGCAGTATACAATGAGTTAATTTTTTTGGGAAAAAGTGTGATTTTAAAAAATATCATCTGGACTATTGAAAAAATTGCATCCTCTTAGCTTAAAAATTATGCATTAAAGTAATATTCAGCGTGATGACCCATGGGTCTTTTTATATGAAAATTGTGCAATTATTTCTAAATTGTGTTCAGCGGGGTTCCTTTAAATGTGGAAATTTCAGACGCAATCGGCTTACAGAAGCTCACGAAAAACACAAAAATCTTAAAAAATATATCAAAATGTTCCCTTTTAGCTGTCACCTCTTGGCGTCTTGCACTTAGTTTTTTTTTATGGATCAATCCTCTTACAAAATGGATTTGGAGCGCGGGGTATCTGCATTTTCGTAGATTGTGACTACTACTTAAAAGGGTTCTTCTAAAGTGCCTAGTTTTTTTTGGAAGGCTGTGATGATGGGACCCCCTGTGGGTGACCTGGAAGTCTGCTGAATGACTTAGCAGCGCCACCACAGGGGATATGATGTATTACACCATTCACATTAACCAGTGGTTTGTCCATGTAATGCATGAACGGGCTGAGTCCTTCATAGAGAGTGCGGCACTCTTGTAGTCACTCTAGAGAGACACCCACTATCCTGAGTGTGGTTTTCCGTTTATTAAAGGGTTATTTCCATTACAACCACTGATTTGTGTCTGATCAGCATGGGTTCGACCAGAGGGACCCCGACCAAGCACAAGGACAGGAACCCATGTTCTCCTGTATGAATGGATTACGACGTTCAACTTTATGCGACCAAGTATAGGCACTCAAATATTTCCTGCAGCCCCATACCATTGAATGGAGCTGCAATGCACATTATAGTGAATGGCAGGGCCCCCAGCAGTCGGACACGGCTGTTAAAGGGAATCTGTCACCTAGTTTAACTCTATAGAGCTGCGGACATGCACATATAGATCTCCGCTAGCATGTCCGCAATATACCTGTCCCATAGCTCTGTGTGGTTTCATTTTGTTTAAAAAAAGATTTTATAGATATGTAAATTAGCCAAGGCGTGGTTACTTACGGTTAAGTAGCCCAGCCACGCCCCCTTTAAAGGAGCCCAGCACCGCCTGCATCCAGGAATCTCCTCCTTGCTCACGAAGTTACAGTGCCATAATCTCGCGATGCGCAGTTCGTTCCCTGATACTGATGCCAGCAAAAGGAACAAACACTTTGCCAGCACTGTGCATGCGCTAGCATGGGTGTCCGTGGTCACCCGTAGGGGGGGGGGGGGGATACTGTCAGGATCCCTCCCATGACAGAGGTAAGAAGATCTGAGAGACTGGCGGCACGTGAGGATATCTGAAAGTCTCTCTGTTTTCTCCCTGCAGTGTTGTTGTTTGGTAATGACCACACCTCTTGACAGGTGCAGCTTGTGGTCATTACTGAGGCTCTATTTAGTTCTGACTCACACTGCTTACCATGCGGTTGATATTTCCTGTTGGAGTTGCTTGAGCTGGTGTGTTGTTCCTTTGAATCTCCTGCTCCTCCATTCTTCTTTAAGCTAAGTGCATTTTGTTTTGCATTTTGTTGTTCACTTGTGCTTGTTGTTTTGTAGGCCTCAGGGAGACGCTGTTTCCTTTATCTGGGAAGGAACCAGTAGTCTCATTCCCTGCCACCACTCCTAGGGCTTTCCAGGGTCTCCAGGGCTAAGGTTACGGTGTATCAGTATTTCCACCTTCAGGATCTACTCATATTGGCAGGAGTCAGGGAGAGGTCTAGGGATTCCTAGGAGGTCACCATCCCTCTCCCTTAGCTTTGAGGCCTAGACTCCGGTCTATATCCTTCTGTGTGTTATCTGGTGTTTTCCCCTCCCCATTACCTGTTACAGTTCCCTAATACAATGTTTCAAAATGTGTTTCCTAAACCAGAGAACTTATTGAAATAACCTCAAAAGAGTTAAAGGGCATCTGTCAGCAGATTTGTATCTATGACACTGTCTGACCTGTTACATGTGCACTTGGCAGCTGAAGGCCTCTGTGTTGGTCCCATGTTCATATGTGCCCGCATTGCTGAGAAATATGATGTTATAATATGCAAATGAGCCTCTAGGAGCAATGGGGGCGTTACCATTACACCTAAAGGCTCTGCTCTCTCTACAATTGCTGCTCCCTCTGCACTTTGATTGACAGGGGAAAACAGGGCCAGGCATGATGACGTTTTCACTGCCTGGCCCTGTCAATCAAAGTGTAGAGAGAGCAGAGCCTTTAGGTGTAAGGGCAACACTCCTGTTGTTCCTAGAGGTTCATTTGCATATATTAAAACATATTTTTTCTCATCAATGCGAGCACATATGAACATGGGACCAACACAGATGCCTTCAGCTGCCAAGCGCACATGTAACAGGTCAGCCAGTGCCATAGCGACAAACTGCTGTCAGATGCCCTGTAAAAAAATAATAATATAGAACATTTATTACTGTTCTTAAAATATCACTACAATTTCCCAAACGCTTTTGTGAACTTACACCAGTTGGCAGGTTGTTACAAAGTTACAAATCGATTTGTGTTCCCTATTTATAACAACAACAATAATAATAACAATAATATGATGATAATAATATAACTGTCATGTTAAATGTTCCACTTTACCCCCATTTTCCACCAGCCTCTCCCGGATTATACAGATGTTGTATTTCTGGACTTCTCACTTACAAGAATAAGACACTTGAGATTGTAATTAGATGCAATTATCAATGTGGAACAAATGCCTGAGCTCCAGATGCTCAGATTCAGCAATACAGATGTTAATTAAAGTGGTTAGCGCTGCAGAACAGCCACCTCGGATCCACAACGGCGGCGGTGACAGCAACAAGACTAAAATACTGTGATAAATGTTAATTCAACAGGTCAGGCCTGAAAGGGTCACTAAAAGTTTCATTTTATGGCAAATTTGTCAACAAATTGCACTCTATGGTTGTATACTGTACCAGAATGACTAAAGATGGGAACCGTACATCTAATGAGCGAGAATTAACTGGGGGGAAGGGGTAGGCTGTCGTCTGTTGCAAAGAAGGGGCGGCATTTTAAGAAATGGAGGCCATCTGGGTAAATATAAAAAAATAAAAAAAATAAGGAAATTGACAACCCTGTTAAGAGAGTTGTGTGTCCTATCCTCCTTATTAGTAAAGTCTTAAAGGGGTTGTTTGGGCAATGTATTATTTAAAGACAAAGTTTCCAATATTTACTACATAAGTTTATCCGCCTAGATTCTGTGCCCAGTCTAGTCTCCGGCAACCCACTTAGTCATCAGAGGGTCCTCCTTTGGTACATGGAGAAAGAAAATTGCACTACTTGAAATAGCTCAATGACAACAGTGGGGCAAATCCACAATAAGGGGACTTTTGGAGAAACTTATATGTGCATCTTATCCTTTCAGATTTAGCAATTGTCCTCATGGATAAATACAAGGTTAAACAGAGAACAAAAGCTTGAGTACAAATTTCTAAAACAGAGTTTATTCCAGAACCTCTTAATACTCAAGTCGAGATCAGATAGTGACTATAATGAGGCAAACTGGGAAATTAAAGAGAATTATTATTATCATTTTGTTTTTAAAGCTCATTTCTTGCAGTAAAATGTGCAAACTTCTAGCTATACTGTACTTTTAGTTCATTTAAGAGATGCAAACATATGTGATGCAACATAACAAGTGCAAATATCATTCCTAAGAAATAGATAGAAATAGAACTATGTGCAAGAATATAACTACTATAATACTGCCTCCTATGTACAAGAATATAACTACTATAATACTGCCTCCTATGTACAGGAATATAACTACTATAATACTGCTCCTATGTACAAGGATATAACTACTATAATACTGCCTCCTATGTACAAGAATATACCTACTATAATACTGCTCCTATGTACAAGAATATAACTACTATAATACTGCCTCCTATGTACAAGAATATAACTACTATAACACTGCTCCTATGTACAAGAATATAACTACTATAATACTGCCTCCTATGTACAAGAATATAACTACTATAATACTGTCTCCTATGTACAAGAATATAACTACTATAATACTGCTCCTATGTACAAGAATATAACTACTATAATACTGCTCCTATGTACAAGAATATAACTACTATAATACTGCTCCTATGTACAAGAATATAACTACTATAATACTGCTCCTATGTACAAGAATATATCTACTATAATACTGCTCCTATGTACAAGAATATAACTACTATAATACTGCGTCTATGTACAAGAATACAACTACTATAATACTGCTCCTATGTACAAGAATATAACTACTATAATACTGCTTCCGATGTACAAGAATATAACTACTATAATACTGCCTCCTATGTACAAGAATATAACTACTATAATACTGCTCCTATGTACAAGAATATAACTCCTATAATATTGCTCCTATGTACAAGAATATACAGTCAGGTCCATAAATATTGGGACATCGACACTATTCTAACATTTTTGGCTCTATACACCACCACAATGGATTTGAAATGAAACAAACGAGATGTGCTTTAACTGCAGACTGTCAGCTGTAATTTGAGGGTATTTACATCAGTTTGCATATTTGCCTCCCACTTGTTAAGGGACCAAAAGTAATGGGACAATTGGCTTCTCAGCTGTTCCATGGCCGGTGTGTGTTATTCCCTCATTATCCTAATTACAATGAGCAGATAAAAGGTCCAGAGTTCATTTCAAGTGTGCTTTTTGCATTTGGAATCTGTTGCTGTCAACTCTCAAGATGAGATCCAAAGAGCTGTCACTATCAGTGAAGCAAGCCATCATTAGGCTGAAAAAAACACAACAAACCTATCAGAGAGATAGCAAAAACATTAGGCCTGGCCAAAACAACTGTTTGGAACATTCTTAAAAAGAAGGAACGCACCGGTGAGCTCAGCAACACCAAAAGACCCGGAAGACCACGGAAAACAACTGTGATGGATGACAAAATAATTATTTCCCTGGTGAAGTAAACACCCTTCACAACAGTTGGCCAGATCAAGTACACTCTCCAGGAGGTAGGTGTATGTGTGTCAAAGTCAACAATCAAGAGAAGACTTCACCAGAGTGAAAACAGAGGGTTCACCACAAGATGTAAACCATTGGTGAGCCTCAAAAACAGGAGGACCAGATTAGAGTTTGCCAAACGACATCAAAAAAGCCTTTACAGTTCTGGAACAACATCCTATGGACAGATGAGACCAAGATAAACTTGTACCAGAGTGATAGGAAGAGAAGAGTATGGAGAAGGAAAGGAACTGCTCATGATCCTAAGCATATCACCTCATCAGTGAAGCATGGTGGTGGTAGTGTCATGGTGTGGGCATGTATGGCTGCCAATGGAACTGGTTCTCTTGTATTTATTGATGATGTGACTGCTGACAAAAGCAGCAGGATGAATTCTGAAGTGTTTCGGCCAATATTATCTGCTCATATTCAGCCAAATGCTTCAGAACTCATTGGACGGTGCTTCACAGTGCAGATGGACAATGACCCAAAGCATACTGCAAAAGCAACCAAAGAGTTTTTTAAGGGAAGGAAGTGGAATGTAATGCAATGGCCAAGTCAATCACCGGACCTGGATCCGATTGAGCATGCATTTCACTTGCTGAAGTCAAAACTGAAGGGAAAATGCCCTAAGAACAAGCAGGAACTGAAGACTGTTGCAGTAGAGGCCTGGCAGAGCATCACCAGGGATGAAACCCAGCGTCTGGTGATGTCTATGCGTTCCAGACTTTAGGCTGTAATTGACTGCAAAGGATTTCGAACCAAGTATTAAAAAGTGAAAGTTTGATTTATGATTATTATTATGTCCCATTACTTTTGGTCCCTTAACAAGTAGGAGGCACATATGCAAACTGTTGTAATTCCTGCACCGTTCACCTGATTTGGATGTAAATACCCTCAAATTAAAGCTGACAGTCTGCAGGTAAAGCACATTATGTTTGTTTCATTTCAAATCCATTGTGGTGGTGTATAGAGCCAAAAATGTTAGAATTGTGTCGATGTCCCAATATTTATGGACCTGACTGTAACTACTATAATACTGCCTCCTATATACAAGTATATAACTACTATAATACTGCTCCTATGTAAAAGAATTTAACTACTATAATACTGCTCCTATGTACAAGAATATAACTACTATAATACTGCTCCTATGTACAAGAATATAACTACTATAATACTGCCTCCTATGTACAAGAATATAACTACTATAATACTGCCTCCTATGTACAAGAATATAACTACTATAATACTGCCTCCTATGTACAAGAATATAACTACTATAATACTGCTTCTGTGTACAAGAATATAACTACTATAATACTGCTCTTATGTACAAGAATATAACTACTATAATACTGCTTCTGTGTACAAGAATATAACTACTATAATACTGTCTCCTCTGTACAAGAATATAACTGCTATAATACTGCTCCTATGTACAAGAATATAACTACTATAATACTGCTCCTATATACAAGAATATAACTACTATAATACTGCCTTCTATGTACAGGAATATAACTGCTATAATACTGCTCCTATGTACAAGAATATAACTACTATAATACTGCTCCTATGTACAAGAATATAACTACTATAATACTGCTCCTATATACAACAATATAATTACTATAATACTGCCTCCTATATACAAGAATATAACTACTATAATACTGCTCCTATGTACAGGAATATAACTACTATAATACTGCTCCTATGTACAAGAATATAACTACTATAATACTACTCCTATATACAACAATATAATTACTATAATACTGCTCCTATAATATTGCAGAAAATCATAAGCATATCAGACCACTATCCGGCGCTGCTGGCATATAAATCAGTCCTTGGGATGAATAATATTCTTTTATTTAAAGTCAACGCGTTTCAAGGGCGAAGTGCCCCCTTCGTCAGGACTGCTCCTATAATATTACTCCTATATAAGACTATAACTACAAACTGCAACATTGAAATTGTAGCACCAAGAAGGAGAAGCTGTAAGATTATGCCAATCGAGAAAGTAGCAGGTGTGTTAAAAATTATCAAATTTTCAAGCAAGTAGCTCCAATCTGTTGGATGTGGTAAATCGTGTGGGATGATTGTGCAATGCCTCCTGTTCATCTATGTGCCAGTTATGACCATTTGGCATAAAATGAAAAGGAAAGATTCCTTGAACTGAGAGGCCTTTGTTTACCACTTTTACAAATCGCATTTCGGCCAAGATGTCAGCACTGTTCAGTGTTGTGTGGCCAGGCGGTTGGGTAAGCAATGACAAACTGGAATGACAGCAAGAGATGCACAGAGGTGAACCTCTGCATGGATGGATCATCTTATTAGAAGAATGGTGTGTAGTGATCCATTTTGTACTGCAAGTGAAATTGATTACATCCCAAGCCTAGGGTGGCAAACAGTGTCTACACAAACCATCAGAAGGCGTTTGCAGAACATGGGGCTATGGGCCAGGTGTCCAGCTACAGGTGTTCCATTGATCTCATACCACCACTCTCAAAGGTTATGATGGTGCACTGCAAGACGGCAACATAGGCTGGAATAGAGATCAATCCTCTTCAGTGATGCGTCTTGCTTTTGTGTTAGACTCAGTGATGGCTGGAAATTGGGCTAAAGTTCATGTGGGCAATGTCATGAAGAAGACTTAACAAAGGACTGCTGAACTTGTCCTACCCAGGATCATGGTGAGGAGTGGCATAATGTACATGTCATTAACATGTCTATTGAACCTGTAATTTCCCATATTCACAGACCTTTTCTTCTTAGTGTTACAATTTAAATGTTAAAGAGTGTGCGGTAATACTGCACCTACAGTTGAAACCAGAAGTTTACATACACTACATAAAAAGACATATATGCATTAGTGTTGAGCGAGCATGCTTGGCCGAACACCAGTTCGGCTCGAGCATCGCGATTGTCGGCACATTGCGGTGTTCAGCTGAATACTGCATGTGCTCGAGCATGATGCTCGAGTCTCCTCCCCGCACGTTTGTTGGTTGCTATGTTGCCAATAAACATGCAGGTAAGTACTGCCACTCACTGTAATGCCATAGCCATGTTGGTTACTGGCATTACAGTGATTGGCTGGCCGGAAAGCGCCAATGCTAAAAAGCACCCGATGGCACGTGGTTCGGCTTAGTATTAGTCAGGGAGAGCTGTGCTGTAGAAGGGACAGATATTGTAGGGAATTGAATTGAATTTTTTTGTTAGGCAGGGTTGGTGTTAGAGACCCAAAAGTCCTTATAAGGACTATAGTTGTATCTGGCAGCAATATGTATTTTTAGCGCAACCTGCGCAAAATAGCTTGCAATTGTTTGGCCGCTGCAGACAGCGACATTATCCGCGCTACATCTCCTCTGTAACGTGTGCGCAGCCTAAAAATATCAGTGACATCCAGTGTACTTTTTCCGTAGACACTGCGGACAGCAACCTTATCTGCTTTACATCTCCTGTATAACGTTTCCGCATCCCAAATATCAGTGACATTGACTGTAATTTATTTGCGCATACTCTTACAAAACCTGCGCTACTGTACGTGTGACATACGTGCAAGTATATTTACCATTTAATATGCGGAAGGCGAGCAGTAAGGGACGGGGAAGTGGCCGTGCTGCTGATGGAACAATAATTCAAACTTACAAAATCAAACTTAGGTAAGTTTGAGTTTTTTACTTTTTTTATACTATTTCAGGTTAAATCGATTTGCTGACACGAAGCACGAGGAAATTTGACTTATAGGCGAATCGAATTTATCCTGAAATTCGGATCGAATTCCACTTTGTGGGATTCGATTCGCTCATCTCAATTGAACATTAATGGAAGTTTGCCAATGACCTTTGCTTTGAATAGGGCCACTCGCCAAGGCTGTCCACTCTCCCAACTACTATTTGATATTTATATTGAACCCTTAGCCCTGGCTGTTATGCAGGATTCTAAGATTGAAGGGTTTGGAGTAATGGGGGTGGAGGACTGCATTTCTTTATATGCGGATGATGTCTTATTTTTTATAGATCATACTAATACAACTCTTCCAAGACTCATTCATTTAGTTAATTCTTTTGGCAAGGTCTCAGGCCTAGATATAAATTGGTCCAAAACCACTTTTTTGCCAGTGGATAGTTTTGTACTCTCTACTGAGGTAACTTTGACTATGTTAAATGTTTCTAACTCTTTTCAATATTTGGCCATGATTATATCCCCTAAGATCGACGATTTTTTACAACTAAATTTGATTCCATAATGAACTAAATTGAAGTTAAAAATTGTATTATGGCTTCGACTTCCTTTATCCAGAGCTGACAAAGTCTCCTTGGTCGAGATGGTGATTTTGCCCCAGCTCCTCTATATCCTTAGGAATTCACCTATATGGATAGAGGATACTTTTTTTAAGCTTATCGAGAGAATTATTAATGATTTGTTGTGGGGAAGGAAGAGGGTAAGGCTTAAATTTGAATATTTATACAAGCCCTTGGATCAGGGAGGTTTGAATCTTCCTTACTTCAAGGGCTATTTTATAGTCGGGCAACTATGGCTTTACTGCGAATGGAAGAAAAGTGTATTGTGTACCACTTTGGTGAAGAGATCTCCGTATATTAATATATTCACATTATCGGAATCGGGGCAATTGATTAATATGCAACAGGAGTAAAGAAAGGCTAAAAAGCTATTATCTAAGGCATGGGACACTATTAGAAGATGGTTGGGAATAACAGTATCTCTTCAGTGTAATTCCATCTGGTATAATTCTCAACTACAGGCTTTAGATAGAATAGCTGATGACCAGTATTGGCCAAAAAATTATATCCTATATGTTGTGGTGAAGAATGGAGAGATACTTCCGTTCACAGTGTTAGCACAAAAGGAGACTATGGTTTGTCTGTCTTGGTTTAGATATTTTTAATTATGTTCAGCACTTTCTAGTGTAAAGAATAAATCACTGTTGGAGATAGAAATTTCTACCTCTTTAAATGATCTTTATGGGAATTTTAGATCACCGGGTTAAGACTGCATATTTGTATGAAGTATTACTCAAGGCACTATTTATTAAAACACAATCACCAGGACAAAGGGCCTGGGGAGTTGATTGCCCAAGGATTCAATTAGACGGATGGGGAAACATATATTAGTGAATTTGAGTTTAATATCACATAACTTTAATCACGTAGTGATACAATTTTATATTTTACATAGATGATATGTTACGCCCTTATGGCTTAATAAATATGGGTTAAGAGATAGTTCTAAGTGTCCACAGTGTGGCCTTTTTGGGGATGACCACCTACATATGCTCTGGTCGTGTCCACAATAGTGTTGATCGCGAATAATCTAATCGCTAATTTTTATCGTGAATATCGGCCCCTTCGAGAATTCGCAAATATGTAGAATATAGTGCTGTATATTCGTAATCGCAAATAGAATTTTTATTTTATTTTATCAGTAATCTCCCTTCTGGCTTGTGGGCCAATGGGAAGGCTGCAATATCTTTGTCAGAGCCCTAGCAACATCCCTAGCAACCAATAGGAAAGTTGCCTACCCCTTACTATATAAGAACCTCCCCAGCAGCCATTTTCTGCAATTTTTTTGCAGTTCTGAGAGACAGAGCAGTGACATTGCTGTGCTCTGTGCTTTCATCTGGATCCTATTCCTTATCCAATTACGTTAGTTAGTTAGTTAGTTAGTTAGTTAGTTAGTCACTGTAGCTCACATATATAATACAGATAGTTAGTGGGAGATAGTCAGTGTAGGTTAGATAGTGATATAGTGGAGCTGATAGGTTCCAGTGCAAGGTGTTAGGTAGTGTGATAGGAATTACTGTTTCTCTGCTGTCCATACATACATGCTACAGACATAGAGCTGTGATGTCACAACAATACTTAGTGCACCAATCAGTAATATATACTCAGACCTGATAAAATGTGAAGTTGCATGTATTGCGCAAAAAATATGTGCATCATTAGTGACGATTTGCGCAATTGTGAAAATAATGACTGGAGATCTAGAATTCGCAAATTAATTACGAATATTATGCTAACAATTCGCGAAATATCGCAAAAACAAATATTGCCTATGCCGCTCATCAGTAGTCCAGAATTAAAAGAATACTGGTTTGCGATTAATAATTTTATTATTCATAAATTGAGACTCCCGATTCCATTTATGGTTGAATGTTGCATTTTGAGTGATCTCTCTAAGGTAAATTGCCAAAAAGATAAGATTATTTTGAATAGAATACTGTTCTTGGCGAGACTTTTGATCACTTGAGTTTGGTTCTCACGAGATGTTCCAAATTTTAACACTTGGATAAATTTGGTTAATAGGGTTAAAAATTATGAGAATGTCCTTTATAATCAAAGAAATAGTCAGGAAAAATGGATTAAGATATGGGATGCCTGGAGGCCTTAATCCTTCTCGCCCCCCATTCTGTTTCCACTTCCATGATTTATTTTTTTCTTTTCCTTTATTCTCCTTTTTTGTTTTTGTTTTTGTTTCCCTTTTGCTGTCTGAGCGGGATGATAGAGGGTCTTTGAGACGCATTTCGCAAGGGTAGGGAGGGGTGGGAAATGGGTGGGCATTGGGAATTTAAAATAATAATAATTTTATATTGTAATTTTGAATGAAAATTATAATACAAATATTACAAAAAAAATGAAATGTATGTAAACTTTTGACTTTGCAGAATGGAATAAAAATGCCTTAAAACATTCTCTCTCATTATTTTGGCATTTGCCAAATAATAATAATTATGGTAATCCTAATTAACCAAAAACAGGAAAAGTTTATTCTGATTTCATGTCAGATATTGAGAAAAACATGCATATGTGTCTTTTTATATAGTGTATGTAAACTTCTGGTTTCAACTGTATGTACAAGGATAAACTACCACGAATCTAAATTTCAGATATTCTGATTGTTTTAGTTGATTAATGAATCTAAATATATATGGTAGGTAGATAGATAGATAGATAGATAGATAGATAGATAGATAATGTTACACCAGTGGATCAACCACTCATTGGCATGTGCAGTACCCAGACTTGGGGTTATTTGCAAATGTATTATTATAATTGTTATGTTTGCATTGTTGGGTCTTTCATTACAGGAGATAATGGTTGGCGATGGTTGGCAGGAACAGGACTAACCACTCTGTTCCTCCTCTCTTGGTAGCAGTGGGCTGGTCCTTCTGCCAGCCAGGAGGGGGAGTTCCTGAGAGTAAGTGAAGGAGGTAAGATTCACATGGCAGAGCTCTTACTCCAAGGGGATGAACAGCAAAATTACAGCTTTTAAGACACTGCTGCATCTGAGGGACTATGGCTCAGATACCCATCACCTGGAACAACCACCAGGCCAGACTAACACCAAATTTGTATTACAGTGGACACCAATATTTACAAGTGCCTGCTAGTGCTATTAAATTGCCATCCAACCAGCCATCGTATCTCCCCATCTGGTGCCAGAAATGTAACCTTATACTTTATACTGCAGAATGTGCCAGAAGTTATATTTTCCACTAAGTAAAATGTGTGAAGTTCTGGCCTCATTCTTCTACATTCTCACTGCATTGATCCCCAGGAAGTAACTGCCTGAGGAAGTACACCGTGACACAACATCAGGGCCACTCCCATCCTCTGCACCAGCTCCTCAGGGGCTCGCTGCATATGCCTCTTCCGTTCTCCACAATATAGTGGCCTCCCAATTTACATAGTAAATGTAACATTTGCTTTGGATAATATAAATAGGACATTTTAGTATTCATGAACCTGACTATAGAGTGGAATTTCATTGCAAATGGGGGAACTGATTTCCCCACCCAGGTAAAATATGACATAATATGTACCCTTAAAAGTTTGTTGCAGTTTTTTATTTATTTTTTGACATATGTGAAGTTAATTAACTTAAGTAGTTTTATAACAGTCCCTGTTAGACATGAGCTCTAGTTAATTGTGTGCATAAATCATAATCTACCATAAGTGGTGATTTAATTCAGGAGACATTGAGATTCAGC
The DNA here is from genome assembly GCF_905171765.1 of Bufo bufo. Taxonomy (NCBI): domain Eukaryota; kingdom Metazoa; phylum Chordata; class Amphibia; order Anura; family Bufonidae; genus Bufo; species Bufo bufo. The sequence goes on along the minus strand of NC_053399.1, from coordinate 15,500,848 downwards.
CAGCCGCTCACCAATTACACCAAATGCCTTCCATAACAGTCTAACGTACAAAATTTAATTCAAAGCTTGATTACTGAAACACTTGGCAATTTAAGAACATTGATTACTCATTTAAGATGATGAAAAGGAGATGGATGTTAAACATGTGATCCCGAGCCTTAAAAGCAAAAATAACGTATATACAAGTCAAATTAACAAAGAGCACATCCGCTACGGAGACATCAATATGGGCAGAGTGGAACCAAACCAACAGACTATAGGAATTCTCTGGAGGATTAATTAATCCTATTGAAGATGGAACATCAATAGGAGATGGGTTTGTGAGGAGATTTATTTCACTTATTTCATTTTTTAACGTTAATGATACAGGTAGAGTAAAAGATTTACAATGGGCAGGAGGGTCTAGACGTGTCCTCATCCATTTCTTCACATTTGGTGTCAACATATTTTTCTAATTAACTTGGAGGTCTTCAATCCATCATAACTTTTCAAAACAATGGGTTTCTTATTTATAAAAAAAAAATACATGGACTTGAATAGAGGTGTAGACTAGTGTGTTCTTTAGGGGAAGGACTTAAAAAGGTTTAAAAGGATTTGCTCATCCCAGACACTGATGACATATCACTAGATTAAGCCACTAATGTCAGATAGGTGTGGGTTCCACCTCTGGAACCTGCTCCTATCTCCAGTACTGAGCCACCAAGGTGAGCAGACAGCAGCCGCATATGGGCAGCCACCCTCCATTCATCAAATTTGTTACAAATTTCCCCCAATTTTTTTTCTCCAAAAGAAGCCGAAGTTTTGACAATTCAATTTGGAACAATCACTCAAAACTGCTCCCTCCACTTCACACTTCAAACTTCATCCACTAGTAAGGGAAACAGGCAAGGTCAGACTGGGAACTTAAAGTGGCCCTGGAAAAATTACTAAAAGTGGCCCTGTTTTGTAGTTGAGTCCAAATTCATGGAAGGTGGGGCCAGCAGTACCGTATTGTGGCACATTATACCACCCCAACAGAGCCAAATACCACAGTCCATCACAAAATACTGCCGCCAGCACAAAATACATCCCAGAAAAAATTTCCACTTGCCGGCTGCAAGGAGGGCTCAGGCAGCCCCCATGGCATCAGCTGACCGGGAATTTTCCTTTAAGGTCTTTGGCCAATCCAACTCTGGAAACAAGGTAAAGAAAATGAAGATGGAGAAGCACATGACGCTTGGTGGGACCCTGGCTGACGGGCTTGCCCACAATTCCTTGTCAGCTTGACAGCCAATCAGGAGGTAGAATATTGGTTAGTTTATCAGGCACCATGCTAGCTGTCATGCACAGAAACCATTCTGAGCTCAGCCACTGATGTCATAAAACATGTCTGACATGGCCACAATTAGACACAGAAGATAGGCATTTTAGTGTCTTACCGGGACAGTGTAGGTATCGGATAGATGTATCGGTTAGATTGAATTACTTGATAGAAAGACAGATTGTATTGCTAGTGATAGGATAGGGTGAGTAAATTTTTTGTGTAAATAATGTGGCTTGAGCTGTACACATACAGTACAGACCAAAAGTTGGGACACACCTTCTCACTCAAAGAGTTTTCTTTATTTTCATGACTATGAAGGCATCAAAACTATGAATTAACACATGTGGAATTATATACATAACAAACAAGTGTGAAACAACAGAAAATATGTCATATTCTAGGTTCTTCAAAGTAGCCACCTTTTGCTTTGATTACTGCTTTGCACACTCTTGGCATTCTCTTGATGAGATTCAAGAGGTAGTCCCCTGAAATGGTCTTCCAACAGTCTTGAAGGAGTTCCCAGAGATGCTTAGCACTTGTTGGCCCTTTTGCCTTCACTCTGCGGTCCAGCTCACCCCAAACCATCTCGATTGGGTTCAGGTCCGGTGACTGTGGAGGCCAGGTCATCTGGCGCAGCACCCCATCACTCTCCTTCATGGTCAAATAGCCCTTACTTTCAAAGTTTTCCCAATTTTTCGGCAGACTGACTGACCTTCATTTCTTAAAGTAATGATGGCCACTCGTTTTTCTTTACTTAGCTGCTTTTTTCTTGCCATAATACAAATTCTAACAGTCTATTCAGTAGGACTATCAGCTGTGTATCCACCTGACTTCTCCTCAACGCAACTGATGGTCCCAACCCCATTTATAAGGCAAGAAATCCCACTTATTAAACCTGACAGGGCACACCTGTGAAGTGAAAACCATTTCAGGGGACTACCTCTTGAAGCTCATCAAGAGAATGCCAAGAGTGTGCAAAGCAGTAATCAAAGCAAAAGGTGGCTACTTTGAAGAACCTAGAATATGACACATTTTCATTTGTTTCACACTTGTTTGTTATGTATATAATTCCACATGTGTTAATTCATAGTTTTGATGCCTTCAGTGTGAATCTACAATTTTCATAGTCATGAAAATAAAGAAAACTCTTTGAATGAGAAGGTGTGTCCAAACTTTTGGTCTGTACTGTATATCTGTTTTAAAGATATATTACTCTTTTTATTCTTTATCTTTTTTTCCCCCAAAAACCTGTTACAAAGTGTTTACAGTAAATAAGTGTACAATAAGTGTATTTTCCAATATCAATAGTAGTGTATATTTTTCTATAGATGTTGCACAATTGTGCCCTTGTTTCCAAAAACGTCTTGCAAGGCTTCTCCAGTTGATAAATGTGCAATAAGCTTATCTTTCAACATCACTAGTAGTGTATATTTTTTCTGCAGACATTGAACATTTGGGCATTTTGTTTCCAAAAATCTGTTGCAAAACTTCTACAGTGAATTGCCTCATACACTGTGCATCGCTCATTTTCTTTCCAAAAACCTGTTGCAAAGCTTCGATGATTAATAAGTGTACAATAAGCATATATTACTGTGCCACTAGCAGCATATATATTTTGTCACAGACTGTGTCCAGTATGACTGTGTATATAAACATAATTTTTGGGCAACCTCTTTAATAAACCAGAGATGGCTTCATAGAGCTAAAAATAAACAAAGCTAAGAATAGAGCCCCGTGCTGGCGCTTTTCAAACTATACACCCATCCAGCTGGCTTATTCCATTTTCCTCCAAGGCAAATCATTATCATCAGGCTATTTGCAACTGACCTGTCCCATGACCACCACCCTATAGAACATCAAGGGTGGACTGGCTATATACCCTACAGGGAAATTTCCTAGTGGGTGCATGCCCAGGATGGTGCCCAAGTCCTCCTCATGGCCGCTGGCCAGGTACATAACAATCTGCTGCTCTCAGCATTAATTTAGGAGCATCAGGCTGTTCTACACCTAACCAATGGGCGCAAGTGTCTTCCTGAATTCAACTTTACCGCCATCCTCAGTATGGTTATATAGCCGTATTTTAGGCTGCACTGTGGTATTTGGTTCTGCTGGAGCGGTATTTAGTGCTGCACTGCCGTATTGCTGCCCCCACATACTTCTGTTGTTTCTGTCTACTTGTGGCTTGTGTTGGCGCAGGGTCAATTTGTATTCGACTACAACTTAGGGCTACTTTTAGTTTTTTTTTTCCCGTCCGATTTAAGTTTCCTAGATTTTGTATCGACTGCAATTTCTTCTCATTTTTCTTGGTCTAGAAATTCCAGGGTCAAAAAAGCTGCCCCGTAAAATTCAAATTGAATGATTTTCAGCTGAGTATTTTTCATGCCTTTCATATCAACCAGACAGGAGTCTGAAGTCAGTGAAACTTCTCCGCTATCTGTGGTATTAAATCTCCCCATTTTATAACTCTAATATAATCCTGTTTCACAGACTTTACTATTTTCACTTGTATATTGAAGCTCCAGATAACCTCCTCCAAATATCACTCCACATGTGCTTATCAAGATAGCAGCCGGCCGCAGGCACCTGCAGGTTTACCCACTGCTCACTTTTATTTAGGATTGTAGGTCAATCATGAAGGGTCAAAAGAAGCTCTGAGGGGGTTATATTTCTACAGTTAATGCAAGCCTGATAACACCACGATACACGTATTTATTTAAGTAAAAAATAAAAGAAAAACATAATACAAATACTGTAAATATTATTAAAAAAAGAAAAAAGACATGGAGGGAAATTAATAACAATAATAATAATACTAATAATAATCATAAAAAAACTAGAACTACACAGTCTAGTCCTATTAGGCTACTTTCACACTAGCGTTTTTTGCAGATCCGTCATGGATCTGCAAAAACGCTTCCGTTACAATAATACAACCGCATGCATCCGTCATGAACGGATCCGGTTGTATTATGTCTTCTATAGCCATGACGGATCCATCTTGAACACCATTGAAAGTCAATTGGGGACGGATCCATTTCCTAGTGTGAAAGTAGCTTTATTCTGGCCAGCAGCTAATATCCAAAGTAACCGCCGTGTACAGTACGGACAGCAGCTAGATGGGCCCGGAGTGACTCAATAAGGTCCTGGTAGGTTGTCACAGGTATCTGGAGCCATGCTGACTGCAGTGCATCCCACAGCTGCTGGAGGGTTTGTGGGCGGGTGTACAGGACAAACACCACCATCAAGGTGATCCCAGAGGTGATTAATTGGGTTCAAGTCTGGGGTCAGGGTAGTACTTGGAAATCTTGGTCATGCTCTTCCAACCAATGTCAGACATTTCTAACCATGTGACATGTTGCATTGTCTTCCTGGAAGATCCCATCCGCCACAGGGAAAACAATCAGCATGTATGAAAGTACGTGATCTGCAAGGATGGATTTATACCCAACCTTCCCTAGACAATAACACTGCCCCCACCAGCTTGTGTTCTTCCAGCAATGGTTGCGCAGGGTGTTTCTCTGATGTTTCTCTCCTGGCACGCCAACGTCCAACTGTTCCATGAAGTAGAAAATGTGACTCATGGAAGACGACGACCCTTTACCAATCAGCGGAGGTCCAATTCTGATACTGCTATGAAAATTAAAGAATTTTCTGCTGATGCAACTTGGTTAGCAAAGGTGGAGGGACCATCCATCTGCTTCGGAGCCCCATATGCAGTAGGGCTGAACTGCTGTTTTCGATGCACATCTGGTAGCCCACTGGTTCACTCTGGTGGTGAGCTGCCCCCGTGTAGCATGTTGTCCGCCCTCCAACAGCCTTCCAGGCCAACATTCACCTCTCACATCAATGGCACGTGGTGCTCCGCAGTTTCCACGTCACTTATTCACAATGGAGCCATTTGTCCATTCCCGATATATACTCACCAAAGCAGTGTGAAATGAGTTCCGAATGCGCAGGTTGAGAAATACCGCCACCCTGGGCCTGAAAGCCAATGTAATCATCCCTTTTTGCAACTCTGATAAATCGCTCCATCTACACTATGACAGCAATGAGGGATATGTGTGCAGACAGCCTATCACACACCTTATATACCCACTGAGCCAGCTTACCACACCTTATATACCCACCGAGCCAGCTCAGCACACGGGACTTCCTTCATGAGCTACACGCTGCCGACATCTAAAGTAGGAAGCAGTCAGAATAATGGGACTTAATTGTGTATCATTCATTATCTGTGAATATATGACAGTTTTTGACAGGTACAGTGACATCTACCTAACCTTCTACCAGTCAATAGTTCTCCATTTTCTATAAATGTTCAAAAACTTCCTTGACTCCCAAGCATTCTTTCTAAAATAATACAGTAAATAATATACAAGGAGGGGGATACAGCTCCTATATCTCATAAGGAAGGATACCCCTCTTACTCAGGAGGCATAAAGAGAGAAAATGTGTCTATGTGCAAAAGAAACGCATGGGGATACAAAAAATAAAACTTCCTTGACTCCCAAACATTATTTTTAAAATAATACAGTAAATAATATACAAGGAGGGGGATACAGCTCCTATATCTCATAAGGAAGGATACCCCTCTTACTCAGGAGGCATAAAGAGAGAAAATGTGTCTATGTGCAAAAGAAACGCACGGGGATACAAAAAATAAATAAATACAAATAAATATATAAGGAATATTCTTAATAATACTGTTAAAGAAAATCTGACAATACATTCTAAACAAAGTGCCATTAATCTGAATGGACAATACTGTATATCAGACATTTTGAAATCTCTGAACAGTAGCAATCTCTATAGCTTTTTATTCTGGAAATCGGCAGATGCAAGATGTCATTAATGTGATCTTTGTTTGTGTATCCAGATTATTTTTATTTCATTTCATCTTTAAACGAAGCTCTCCGGTTCTTAGCAGTGAAAAATATACTCTCTTCTGCCTGAAGCTGCTGTGGAATCTTAATATGATTATACAGCGTCACGTTGTTGCCTGCCCTTTTAACTTTCACTTCTACGGAGCAAATGTTTCTGTATCGCATTAGAGCCTCTGTTATCCTTCTTCCTTTTCTGCCTTAAGTGAATCTCCACGGGAAACAAGGGATGCGCTAAAGCAACTGCCTCAAAACAGCAGGAAAACTTTTCCTCCATGACAACACGGAAAGTGAATTGGAGAAACGGAGAAGCCCTGCATTTGTCCCGCTGCTGCGCGCCCTTTCATTTGCATGTAGGTGAAGAGAATGAAATTGTCACATAGTTTGTTAATGCGTTTACAGATAAATGAGCCGCGTTCCTCTAGTCTTTGATTGTGCTCAGTTTAAGCATGAAATGTCATCTGTCTCCTACAAGGCGTCGCTTTTCCCGCTTCTCCTGATTTGTTTTGGACTTTCAAATTAAAGTTTAAAAAAACAAAAAAAAAAATGTATCACATTAAGATAGTACGTCTCCGTGGTATCAAAGGGAACCTGGAGGCGAATTCTATCTTCCTTGTATGTGATAGCTTACAGCTCTGCACGTTCATTTGCTTGCAGCTTAGGGAAAGTTTCAACCAATGTAATGAGGGCTTTTGTGCTCAAAAAGAGACATAAAGAGGTGCTCCGCTTTGGATAGCCCAATTTGTTAGAGGGGGGTCTCTAGACGATGACCTGATCATAAAGTTTCCAGCCATCAGCTGTATCCTGGCTGCTAGCCTAGCAGTAAGTCTTTAAAGGCTGTGGACACCTTTGGGGGCAATTTTTATTTTCAGCTAAATATATTTTCCAATTTTCTTTTATTAAACATTTTGAACCCCTGTCTCTGTACAGCCTTGAGATTCTCTAGTAGCCGGCTCTGTGCTTTTCCTGTCTTCTGTCAGGCAGCTCAGCTGACGGCTCCTTATCTCTGATCTCTGACCTCCTAAACACTCACTGTGGCTCAATTCTTGTCTGACTGATAGGAATGGGGCTTAAACAAGTGTTTTTGAGCTATTAGTAATTTAGAAATAAGGGTTATTAGATGACTTGCGCAAAGCGAAAGTGAAAGTCTGACTCTCAAACCTAGGCAGAAGTTAACCTTTTATGACAACTCTTCTGAATATTTTTAATAAAGACCAATTGGAAAAAATTATTTTAAGCCCAAAATGAGTAAAGTGCATTCATAAGAAAATTGTCCCTGAAGGTGTACATAGCCTTTAAAGAGGTTTTCAGGAACTCCAAAAAATTGTGGTGACGATCTACTCACTCCCCTAGTATTCCAGCACAGACGCTCCATTAGTCTGGAGAGTCTAGACTTGCAATAGGGTAGTCGGGCATTTCATTACTGCAGCACCGCTCTTTCTGCAGCAATGACATCCCCGATTACCCCATGTGACTACTGACATCGGTGATTGGCTGCTGTGGTCACGTGGCATAGACAGATATGGCTTTGGAAGAATAAACCACCAACAGCACTGTACCGTCTGTGTTTTTTACAGTTTGTTTTTACTATTTGCTTTCTGGAAACCATCAATAAGTTGCTATTGATAGTTATAGGTATCAATGTGTTTTAGTGCACAATGGCTGCATTGAATGGTTATGACGGATCTCAGTCATACATTACTATCCCCATGTGTACATGCTCTTTCTCGCAAGAATACATAACCGTGGATGTTCATGGGTTACTTGGATTTTCATAGGTAAATAAACAAACTACTGAAATTCAGAGGATAAGGAGCCCCAATGTCCTGCATATTCAAATAAGGATAGTAAAAAAAATAAAAAAAATAACATTGCTGTTATAAGATCTGTAAACAGCAAAGATTTTGCTTGCTAATGGTCTACAAAGAAAAAAACTTCCAGCACATAGTGGATAGGAAAATTGCATCCTCTTTATTCCATAAAATACATCGTGACTAAGGTATAATAGACAAACCTCCCAGAATAAAGAGGATGCAATTTTCTTATCCACAAAGTGCTGGAAGTTTTTTTTTCTTTTTTTTCTTTGAAGTTTACCACACAGAGTTGGCCTTGGCTTTTCCACTGCACGAGGGATACTTGGTGAGCTGGACTTTTTTCTGTTTATGGTTGCTAATGGTCTACAGATTTTTTTCCTGTACTGTATAAAATAGACTTGAAAATTTGTCTGTTTTGCACACTATATTTAATAAAATATAACTGACATAATAATAATAATAACTATTGTAAGATCTGTAAACAGCAACAGTGTTGCTAGCTAATGGTCAGCAGATTTTATTTCTACACTGCAAAAAATAAACTGGAAACTTTGGCTGTCTTGCAATTCAATTAAATCATATCTGTAATAATAATAATAATAATAATAATAATATTATTATTATCTATAAACAATTACAGTGTTGCTTCATGAAGTTCTCCAGATTGTTTTCTACAATACAGAAAATGTGTTTTGCATACCCAATTAAGTTAGTAATAATAATAATAATAATAATAATAATAATAATAAAACCTTTGATAAGATCTGTAAACAGCAACAATTTTGCTTGCTGATGGTCTCCACATTTTTTTCTGCCTTGCACAAAATAGACTGGAAAATGTATCTCCCCTACATATTCACTTGTGATAACTAAAATAGTAAAAGATATAGTAAGATCTGTAAACAGCAACAATTGCTTGCTGGAGAACTTTAGGACCACAGTCTTTGCGTATGAATAATGAAAACTTTCTCCACTTTTCGTGGGTGTGATTACATAATGACTGAACACCTCTCTTAGTAAAGTTGCTTTCATGCTGGAGAGCTCTGTTATTTTTAGACACCACGGGGTATCAATTGCAAAGTGCTGTCATGTTCATTCCCCTTTATCTCCTCGTGACTCTTCACTGATAAAATGCTGGACTTTCTGCACTTAATTAAATACAATTGAAATTTTCATTAAAAAAGATTTTCTTGCACATCTTGCCAATTGCTTAAATCAGGGATGCTCAACCTGAGGCTGTTGTAAGGACTACAACTCCCATCATGCCCGGCTGTAGGCTGATAGCTGTATGCTGTCCGGGCATGCTAGGAGTTGTAGTTTTGCAACAGCTGGAGGGCCGCAGGTTGGGCATCCCTGGCTTAAATGATATTGAGCTTTTTAATGTTGCATTTTTACAAAGTTCATCTTCCGTAAAACTTATGGATACCAATTTTAAAAATATAAATGAAAATAAAATTTCTAATTTGTACTATTTGTTCTCAACCATTCTGACACCTGGACAGAATCACTATGTTTATGTACTGAGGGAAGTGCAGACAAATACATGCAATACAGCAACTGACATGCAGTACAGCAAGTCAGTTTTTCTTCCGAAAGGTCAAGAGTACTGGGTGTATCAAGAGAAAAATGCCCTGGTTAGCTTAGCTAAGTGGCCTTGGCAGTGCTTTTTTTTTTCATTAGGGAGAGCACTTAGAATGCATGAGGAGTATTGCAGTCCAGCCATAGCAGCTCTGCATTTCTGGGAAAAATATATGCAAATTAACATATCTTACATCTGCTTTGCTCAGATTGTCTTAGTGTTATTTTAATTTTGGAAGGAAAGTTTATTTGAATATCTTCCCAGAACCCCAAATGTATGAAAATTAGCTTTTCTTCCAAAAAGAAAAGAACACTAAGCCTATCTGATGTCAGCAGATATAATATATGCTGGACTACAATACTCCTCATTCATAATAGGTGGTCTCCCTAATCAGAATGAAAACCCCAAAGGCCACTCAGCTAAACTATTGAAAGGAAAACTGGCTTGAACATCTCATTCAGAGAAGTGTTGTGTGTGGGTCTCTCATTCCAAATATCCATAGTCCTCTAATGCCATCCAGTAGTGCTCCAGGCCTTAATGGCCCCTGAAGTGCTCAAGCCTGTAATGTCCTCTGTAGTGTTCCAGCCTGTAGTGCCCCTATATCCTTAAATCGAAATACTCACCTGACTCCTGTTCTCCACAGCTCTGCTGTCCATGATTGCAGGCAACAGACCTCTTCTCGCCTGTGTTTCCTCATCTTGGTGCAGGTGGTAATAATGACATCACGGCGACCTCATGTCCTGGGTCTCAGGTGGCATGATTATGTGATCATGAATGCCTGTGTCATGCCTTGTGTGCTGTTCTACTGCCTCATAGGTTTCAGGCCTAATTGCTTGCAGCCTATAAGGCTGAATGACAAGGATGGGAGCCATGAGCTCCAGTACCCCTCCGTAAAATATGTCCATAGAGCTAGGTCAACCTCCACCTGAGGCGAGATGTTTATCATGCCTCATGACAGATACGGTCCTGGGCAGGAATCCTTTCTGAAAGAAAATAAAAACACTGCATGCAGATGTATTTTTCCAGCATGAAAGCAAGCATTCATGCTGGAAGCCTGACAGATCCCATTATAGTCAATAGGGATCCAGCAGGCCTTGACGGTACTGCATACAATAATTTCAGTAGTCTACTTATCTTCTGGAACAGAGTACTGGACTATTGTAACACAGACGTGAACTTGGCCTGAGAGTATAGAGAGCCTTCTACAATAGTAAAAAGAAGGGATAAGGGTCCGGTAAAGCTCTCTTGATGCCCAAGTTAGGGTTGTTTAAGAATGTGGGCAGCACGGTGGCTCAGTGGTTAGCACTGGTGCCTTAAAGCGCTGGGGTCCTAGGTTGGAATCCGACCAAGGACAACATCTGCATGGAGTTTGTATGTTCTCCCCGTGTTTGCATGGGTTTCCTCCGGGTACTCCGGTTTCCTCCCACACTCCAAACACAGACTGATAGGGACCTTAGATTGTGAGCGCTGTGGAATATACAGTAGTACACTGTTTCCCCGAAAATAGGACAGTGTCTTATATTAATTTTTGCTCCCAAAGATGCGCTAGGTCTTATTTTCAGGGGATGTCTTATTTTTCCATGAAGAAGAATACGGTACACATTTATTGTTGAACAAAAAAAATGGAAATCAGGGTGGGGAGGGGGATCACTCAAAATGGCACAGGGTGATCAGAGAAGGGGATCAAAATGACACAGGGGTATCAGGGTGGGAAGGGGATCACTTAAAATGACACAGGAGGATCAGAAGGGGGAATCAAAATGGTACAGGAGAATCAGAGGGGGGGATTACTATAGCATTTTAGTACCCCCTTCTGATCCTCCTGTGTCCTTTTGATTTCCCCCTCTGATCCCCCTGTGTCATTTTAAATGATCCCCCTCCCCACCCTGATCACCCTGTGTCATTTTGATTCCCCCCTCTGATCACCCTGTGTCATTTTAATTACCGTTTTTAGTCTCCCCCCCCCCCATCTTCACCAGACATCCCCCACCTTCCATCAGATATCCCCCCCCCTACCTGTCACCCCGTCCCCTGTGTGTCCGTGCCAGCCAAGTTGTGAGACTCCATCAGGGCAGAGCGAGCAGCGGGCGGAAGAAGGTGGCAGCTTGTCCTGGTGGCGGCTGCGGCCAATCAGTGAGCTCCTTACATTCTGGAGTGGCTTGCTTTATAATCGGGGAGGCATTATGTCCGGCCGATGCTTTATAATCGGGGAGTCATTATGTTCGGCCGATGCTTTATAATCGGGGAGGCCTTATTTTCGGGGGATGCTTTATTATCGGGGAGGCCTTATTTTCGGGGGGATGCCTTATATTACAGCGATAGGCAAAACTAGAGGTAGGTCTTATTTTCGGGGGATGTCTTATTTTCGGGGAAACACGGTAGCGCTATATAAGTGCATAAAATAAATAAATAAATGTGACGTTGCACCCGTTGCCTCTGAAGTTCAGCATGATAGCAGTCATAAGGAAAGTCATTTGCTTAAAATGCCCCCTTTCCACTATTTCTCAGAGTTATTATTCACATTACATATTCTTCATGTCCTTATACTCATGAATAGCTCTCAGTATAGGTCCAGATGACTACACTATAATTTCTTGGCTTTAAGGTAGGTCACCTTCTGAAGGTCGTCTTCTGACCCTATCCCTCACCACTTCTTATTCGACAGAGGGTGTTCCTTCACCAAGGGAAACATCGTACCTGACACATACACCATCATGAACAGTTAAACCTACTCCCCCCCCCACCCCATGAATGGTGCTCTAGGCAGCTGTCTACTCTGCCTAACGCTTTTCCTACCTCACACAATAACTTCATCTGTAGATAATTCAGAATTGGTTTTGGCTTGGGTTGGGCTCAAATCATGGTGTCCATTGAAGTGTTATGAGTAAAAATGAGTTCTTCCTTTTCTTCTGTAATAGGAGCTAAGCTTAGAGGTCACCGGCTCACCGCTATAGAACTCCTGGTGATTCACCCGTTATAATTGCTGTGTAGGTCTTGAAATGTTTTGTGCTAAAAGAATAATATAGAGTCGCACTAATTAGCATAACTGGGCTATAAATGAACATCGTTAATTCTGCTTTATGCAATATTAACACAAAACAACCTATAGAAGAGATGCTAATTAACTGAGAAGCAGATAAGATAAAACAAGGGAAGGCAGTCACGAAAAAATCCAAACAGGTAGAGAAAAGAAAGTTCCAAGGATGAAATGATTCTCAAATTCTGCACTCAACTCAGGAGAAGCACTCACAATTCTAGAGCTGCCCTTTTGCATTTTATGAACTCAAATTATTCTGAGGGTGTCTGTCCACAAGCTTGTGGGCTGATTTCAATTACAGCAAGCAGAACAGTGAGTACAGCTCTGGAGTATAATACAGAATGTAACTCAGGATCAGTACAGGATAAGTAATGTATGTACACAGTGACTGCACCAGCAGAATAGTGAGTGCAGCTCAGGGGTATAATACAGGATGTAATGAAGGATCAGGACAGGATAAGTAATGTACTGTGTGTACACAGTGACTCTATCAGCAGAATAGGGAGTACAGCTCTGGAGTATAATACAGGATGTAACTCAGGATCAGTACAGGATGAGTAATGTACATGCAATAGTGATTCCACCAGCAGAATAGTGAGTGCAGCTCTGGAGTATAATACAGTTGGTATAATACAATGGTAACAGAGCATAAACACACAGTAAGAATAATACTGCCTAACACTAACCTAGTACCTGCGTAATTTTCCCCAATGTCCATAAAGCAACCTGACTGCGCCTGAATGTTCCAGAGCAAGCTATAACATTGGGGTGCACCCTAAGTATTGCACAATACTATTTGTAATCCAAAGAAGGTGAAGTCTGTATCCTGCAGCTTTCATATATGTCCCAAAGTGTCACTGGAACAGTGCAATGTGATGTGATGCGGCAAAGCCGCACTTCCAGTTCCTTGGATACTTAGTGGGACTCTTGGCGTTCTCTCCCTGATCCACTGGTCCACTCCCGAACTGGACCGTACAGTCACATGATTCCCGGAGTCATCGCTGCGAATATTCCCTTGGTGCTGATGCCAGACTCCACTGTGAGTCGTAAAGCCTTTTGCAGGCTCCATAGAGGTTCTCTCCTGACGTCCTCAGCATTCACCAGGCAGCCCCTGTCTGGTCTCTTCCTGCTCTGCCAGGAAAACTCCTCCCCTTCACAGGGAGACTGTGATGCAGCAAGTCATTTTCAAAGTGCAGCCTCAAACCTGCATTTACAGTTCATTATTAGAGTTGAGTACCGAACTTTAGGGTTTTCGGCACCGAACCCGAACATTTACGTAAAAGTTCGGGTTCGGGTTCGGTGTTTGGCAATTTTTATGGCACTTTTTGAAAGGCTGCAAAGCAGCCAATCAACAAGCGTCCTACTACTTGCCCCAAAAGGCCATCACAGCCAAGCCTACTATTGGCAAACTGCAGCATGTGACTCAGCCTCTATTTAAGCTGGTGTCACGTAGCGCCGCCCGTCACTCTGCTCGGATTAGTGTAGGGATAGGCTGCAGCTGCTGTGAGGGAGAGATCTGGGAGAAATCTTATGAAGAACTGCTTCTTTACTCAGCGATCTACAGCAAATGTGTTTTGTGGGTGCAGTGCACAATTTTTTTAAGCCTGCCCTGAGCCAACTACTGCTGAAAACAAACTTTTTTTCCTTCAGTTAGTCAATATCAATACATAATCGGCAGCCATTTTATGCAACGATAGTGCACCAGCACAGGCTATCTGCATGTCTGCAAGTCCAGAAATACTGGTTTGAGACACTGGGGTTAAAAATCTAGGATCATCGCTGCATAAGTGACTGTGAAATTTAGGTCAGAAATACGGCTTTCTCATACTGGGGCATACTGGGGCGAAAAAAAAACATCTGTTTCATACAGGGAGTGCAGAATTATTAGGCAAGTTGTATTTTTGAGGATTAATTTTATTATTGAACAACAACCATGTTCTTAATGAACCCAAAAAACTCATTAATATCAAAGCTGAATATTTTTGGAAGTAGTTTTTAGTTTGTTTTTAGTTTTAGCTATTTTAGGGGGATATCTGTGTGTGCAGGTGACTATTACTGTGCATAATTATTAGGCAACTTAACAAAAAACAAATATATACCCATTTCAATTATTTATTTTTACCAGTGAAACCAATATAACATCTCAACATTCACAAATATACATTTCTGACATTCAAAAACAAAACAAAAACAAATCAGTGACCAATATAGCCACCTTTCTTTGCAAGGACACTCAAAAGCCTGCTATCCATGGATTCTGTCAGTGTTTTGATCTGTTCACCATCAACATTGCGTGCAGCAGCAACCACAGCCTCCCAGACACTGTTCAGAGAGGTGTACTGTTTTCCCTCCTTGTAAATCTCACATTTGATGATGGACCACAGGTTCTCAATGGGGTTCAGATCAGGTGAACAAGGAGGCCATGTCATTAGATTTTCTTCTTTTATACCCTTTCTTGCCAGCCACGCTGTGGAGTACTTGGACGCGTGTGATGGAGCATTGTCCTGCATGAAAATCATGTTTTTCTTGAAGGATGCAGACTTCTTCCTGTACCACTGCTTGAAGAAGGTGTCTTCCAGAAACTGGCAGTAGGACTGGGAGTTGAGCTTGACTCCATCCTCAACCCGAAAAGGCCCCACAAGCTCATCTTTGATGATACCAGCCCAAACCAGTACTCCACCTCCACCTTGCTGGCGTCTGAGTCGGACTGGAGCTCTCTGCCCTTTACCAATCCAGCCACGGGCCCATCCATCTGGCCCATCAAGACTCACTCTCATTTCATCAGTCCATAAAACCTTAGAAAAATCAGTCTTGAGATATTTCTTGGCCCAGTCTTGACGTTTCAGCTTGTGTGTCTTGCTCAGTGGTGGTCGTCTTTCAGCCTTTCTTACCTTGGCCATGTCTCTGAGTATTGCACACCTTGTGCTTTTGGGCACTCCAGTGATGTTGCAGCTCTGAAATATGGCCAAACTGGTGGCAAGTGGCATCTTGGCAGCTGCACGCTTGACTTTTCTCAGTTCATGGGCAGTTATTTTGCGCCTTGGTTTTTCCACACGCTTCTTGCGACCCTGTTGACTATTTTGAATGAAACGCTTGATTGTTCGATGATCACGCTTCAGAAGCTTTGCAATTTTAAGAGTGCTGCATTCCTCTGCAAGATATCTCACTATTTTTGACTTTTCTGAGCCTGTCAAGTCCTTCTTTTGACCCATTTTGCCAAAGGAAAGGAAGTTGCCTAATAATTATGCACACCTAATATAGGGTGTTGATGTCATTAGACCACACCCCTTCTCATTACAGAGATGAACATCACCTAATATGCTTAATTGGTAGTAGGCTTTCGAGCCTATACAGCTTGGAGTAAGACAACATGCATAAAGAGGATGATGTGGTCAAAATACTCATTTGCCTAATAATTCTGCACGCAGTGTATAGTGCACATCTAGGATTATAGGTGCATAAGTGAGTGTCACATTTTGGCCAGAAATACAGCTTTTTGCTTACTGGGGTTAAAAAACCCTCTGATATAGTGCACATCTGGGATTAGACATGCATAAGTGAGTGTCACATTTAGGCCAGTAATACGGCTTTTTGATTACTGGGGCATACTGGGGTGAAAAAAAATCATCTGTTTCATATAGTGCACATCTAGGATTATAGGTGCATAAGTGAGTGTCACATTTAGGCCAGAAATACAGCTTTTTGCTTACTGGGGTTAAAAACCCTCTGATATACTGCACATCTGGGATTAGACATGCATAAGTGAGTGTCACATTTAGGCCACAAATACCGCTGTCATATAGAGTTAAAAAAAATAATTGAGTGCAATATCCTACATCAGGGTTTATATTGGCGGTTAATTATTTTTAACAGACTTAACCACTTTTACGTTGCTTTGTAAACGCTAACTATAAGGCAAACATCTAATAAGGGACGCGGTCATGGTCGTGGTGGTGGTGTTGGTGGAGCCTCTGGTGCAGGGAGAGGACGTGGCCGTTCTGCCACAGCCACACGTCCTACTAAAACTACTACCTCAGGTCCCAGCGAAATTTGGTCGGGCCTAATGCCGTTCTAAGGATGGTAAGGCCTGAGCAAGTACAGGCGCTAGTCAATTGGGTGGCCGACAGTGGATCCAGCACGTTCACATTATCTCCCACCCAGTTTTCTGCAGAAAGCGCACAGGTGGCGCCTGAAACCCATGCCCATCAGTCTGTCACATCACCCCCGTGCATATCGGGGAACCTGTTTGAGCCTCAAGTCATGCAGCAGTCTCTTATGCTGTTTGAAGACTCTGCTGGCAGGGTTTTCCAAGGGCATCCACCTAGCCCTTCCCCAGGGGTGGAAGACATACAATGCACTGACGCACAACCACTTATGTTTCCTGATGAGAACATGGGAATACCACCTCAGCACGTCTCTGAAGATGACGAAACACAGGTGCCAACTGCTGCGTCTTTCTGCAGTGTGCAGCCCGAAAAGGTGGTCAGGGTGGAAGACGATGCAGGGGACGATGAGGTCCTAGACCCCACATGGAATGAAGGTGGTGCCACTGACTTTCAGAGTTCGGAGGAAGAGGCAGTGGTGAGACCGAGCCAACAGCGTAGCAAAAGAGGGAGCAGGGTGCAAAAGCAGAGCAGCCGTTGCCAAAACAGTTCGCCTGCTACTGGCCACCGTCAACAGGGACCGAGCACACCAAAGGCAGCTTCAATGAGTTCCCTGGCATGGCACTTCTTCACACAATGTGCTGACGACAAGACCCGAGTGGTTTGCACGCTGTGCCATCAGAGCCTGAAGCGAGGCATTAACGTTCTGAACCTTAGCACAACCTGCATGACCAGGCATCTACATGCGAGACACGGGCTGCAGTGGAGTAAGTACCTTCAAAACCAAGAAAGGGCTCAGGCCCCTCCTGTTCCCTCTTCTTCTGCTGCTGGCTCGGCCTCTTCCTCCGCCTCTGGAGGAACGTTGGCACCTGCCACCCAGCAAACAGAGGATGTGCCACCAACAACACCACCTCCGTCACCAAGCATCTCCACCATGTCACACGGAAGCGTTCAGCTCTCCATCTCACAAACCTTTGAGAGAAAGTGTCAATTCCCACCTAGCCACCCTCGATCCCTGGCCCTGAATGTCAGCATTTCTAAACTACTGGCTTTTGAAATGCTGTCATTCAGGCTGGTGGAGACGGACAGCTTCAAACAGCTCATGTCGCTTGCTGTCCCACAGTACGTCGTTCCCAGCGCAACGACATCTGTGGCAAGGTCCACCAAACCACAGATACGAGGACCAGTAAGCACGGCCAGGGACGCTATATCACCCTAACTGCACGCTGGGTAAATGTAGTGGCGGCTGGGCCCCAGACGGAGAGCTGTTTGGCGCACGTCCTTCCGCCGCCAAGGATCGCAGGGCATCATTCTTTGCCTCCTCTTCCTACTCGGCTTCGTCCTCCTCTTCTACCACCTCCTCATCCGGTCAGCGACAGACCTACACCACCAACTTCAGCACAGCCAGGGGTAAACGTCAGCAGGCCGTTCTGAAACTGATGTGTTTGAGGGAGAGGCCCCACACCGGGCAGGAGTTTTGGCGGGGTATAGAACAACAGACCGACGGTTGCTGCCAGTGAGCGTCAAGCCCTGCCTGGTGGTGTGCGATAATGGGCGAAATCTCATTGCAGCTCTGGGACTAGCCGGTTTGACGCACATCCCTTGCCTGGCGCATGTGCTGAATTTGGTGGTGCAGAAATTCATTCACAACTACCCCGACATGTCAGAGCTGCTGCATAAAGTGCAGGCCATCTGTGCGCGCTTCCGGCGTTCTTATCCTGCCGCCGCTCTGCTGTCTGCTCTACAGCGTAACTTCGGCCTTTCCGCTCACCGCCTCATATGCGACGTACCCACCAGGTGGAACTCAACCTTGCACATGCTGGGGAGACTGTGCGAGCAGCAGCAGGCCATAGTGGAGTTTCAGCTGCAGCACGCACGGGTGAGTCGCACTGCGGAACAGCACCACTTCACCACCAATGACTGGGCCTTCATGCGAGACCTGTGTGCCCTGTTGCGCTGTTTCGAGAACTCCACCAACATGGCCAGTGGCGAGGACGCCGTTATCAGCGTTACAATACCACTTCTATGTCTCCTTGAGAAAACACTTAGGGCGATGATGGAAGAGGATGTGGCACAGGATGAGGAGGAGGAAGAGGGGTCATCTCTAACACTTTCAGGCCAGTCTTTTCGAAGTGGCTCAGAAAGAGGAGTTTTGCAACAGCAGAGGCCAGGTACAAATTTGGCCAGCCAGGGCCCACTACTGGAGGATGAGGAGGAGGAGGATATGGAGGAGGAGGAGAATGGGGATGAAGCATGTTCACATCGGGGTGGTATCCAACGCAGCTCGGGCCCATCACTGGTGCGTGGCTTGGGGGATACGGAGGACGCAGACGATGCGCCTTCCACAGAGGACAGCTTGTCCTTACCTCTGGGCAGCCTGCCACACATGAGCGACTACATGCTGCAGTGCCTGCGCAACGACTGCAGAGTTGCCCACATTTTAATGTGTGCTGACTACTGGGTTGCCACCCTGCTGGATCCCCGTTACAAAGACAATGTGCCATCCTTAATTCCCTCACTGGAGCGTGATCGCAAGATGCGCGACGACAGGCGCACGCTGGTAGACGCGCTCCTGAGAGCATTCCCGACTAAGCGCGGGGGACAAGTGGAAGCACAAGGCGAAGGCAGGGGAGGAGGAAGAGGTCGCCAACGCAGCTGTGTCAGCGCCAGCACCTCAGAAGGCAGGGTTAGCATGGCCGACATGTGGAAAAGCTTTGTCACCTCGCCGCAACAACCGGCCCCAACTTCTGATATGGAGCGTGTTAGCAGGAGGCAGCATTTGAACAACATGGTGGAACAGTACCTGTGC
Organism: Bufo bufo; assembly: GCF_905171765.1. Taxonomy (NCBI): domain Eukaryota; kingdom Metazoa; phylum Chordata; class Amphibia; order Anura; family Bufonidae; genus Bufo; species Bufo bufo. The sequence continues at coordinate 15,481,323 of NC_053399.1, read as the reverse complement.
ACACGACTACACGTACTGACTGATGGTTCCGCCCCATTTAACTTCTGGGTCTCCAAATTGTCCACATGACCAGAGCTTGCCCTGTATGCCTTGGAGGTGCTGGCCTGCCCTGCAGCCAGTGTACTCTCTGAACATTTATTTAGCACGGCAGGAGGCGTCATTACAGACAGACGCAGCCGCCTGTCCACAGCCAACGTGGAGAAGCTCACGTTTATTAAAATGAACCAGGCCTGGATCCCACAAGACTTGTCTGTACCTTGTGCAGAATAGACAGTTCTAGCAGACTCAACCACCCATCCTTGTACTCAAGTGCCCTTATTCCTTTTTTTTTTTACTTTATATGTCCCAATATTTGGGGGGATACCCCTATGTAAAATTGCAAAATAACACACATCTGTGTTGGCTACCTATTCCTCCTTCGCTGCCGCTTACACCTAGACCGCCACATGAGCCTACACCGCCACATCCACCCATTCACCGCCTCCTCAACCTCTTCCTCCTACATCATTCCTAATTTTTTTTTTTTAAGGTCTTTTATATTTTTTTTTATTCATTTCCCTATCCACATTTGTTTGCAGAGCGTTTGCAATGCTCTTAAGTACATTTTGCTGCCCTTTGCAGCCCTCTAGCTCTTTCCAGGGCTATTTTAGAGCCATTTTAGTGGCCAAAAGTTCGGGTCCCCATTGACTTCAACGGGGTTCGAACCCGAACATCCAGGTGTCCGCTCAACTCTATTAATTATCACCCTTCTGAGGGTCCTACTAAGCCCCTAAATTAGCATTATTTGAACTTTGAAAGGTAAAAACTGAATATAACTTTTATATACTCCATTGTAACTTTATATGTACTTTGTCGCCATCTACTGGCAGAAGAGAGACATTGCAGGAATAATACAAATTACATTCAACAGCATTAATGAACATTGCTTACACCCTTACAAGAGTAAAAAAAACATGGCTGCATTCTTCCAGAGACAGCCCCACACCTGTCCATGGGTTGTTTCTTAAAATGTAGCTCAGCTGTATTGAAACGACTTGGAAATCCTCTTGTATTTATGGCTGATTCTCAGGTCTCTGTATTTACTTCTGGATCTCTGGATCTTAGCATTGTATTCACATCTGGTTCACCTGATCTTAGCTCTGCATTTCCATCTGGATCACTGGATCTTAGCTCTGCATTTCTATCCAGGTCACTGGATCTTGACTCTGTATTCTTGCTAGATTACTAGATCTTGGCACTGTATTTACTTCTGGGTCGCTAGATTTTGACTCTGTATTTACATCTGGATCACTGGATTTTGGCTTTGCGTTTACTGTTGGATCACTGGATCTTGCCCTTGTTTTTGCATCTGGATCACCAGATCTTAGCTCTCCGTACTGTGGGGTCACAGGATCTTGTCACTGCATTTTCTTCTGGATCACTGGATCTTGGCACCATATATATATATATCTGGATCTTGGCACCATATATACTTCTGGATTACTGATCTTGGCACTGTATTTACTTCAGGATCACTGGATTTTGGCTCTGTATTTTGTGCTATATCACTGGATTTTTGCTAAGTATTTTCTTGTTTGACGGATCTTGACTCTGTATTTAGTGCTAGGTAACTAGATCCTTTTGCTATTTATTTACTTCTGGATCACTGGATCTTGGCACTGTATTTACTTTTGGATCACTGGATCTTGGCTCTGTATTTTGTGCTATATCACTGGATTTTTGCAAAGTATTTATTTCTTGTTTGCTGGATCACTGGATCTTGGCCATGTATTTACTTCTAGATCACTGGCACTGCATTTACTTCTGGATCACTGGATCTTGGCTCTGTAATTTCTGCTATATCACTGGATCCTTGGAAAGTATTTACTTCTTGTTTGCTGGATCTCGACTCTGTATTTAGTGCTATGTCACTGGATCTTTTTGTTATGTACTTACTGCTGGATCGCTGGGTCCCCAGAGTTTGTACTTACAGTTGTGTCACTAGGGTCTTGTGCTGCACATACTGCTGGTCGCTGGTGTTTTGCTCAACATTTACAGCTGGGTCACTAATATTAAGTACTGATGACAGTGTGGTTACTAGAACCTGAGCATTGAATTTACTGCAGATTAACTGGAGACTGGGCATGTTATTCACTGCTGGGTGAGTAGAGACTGGATATTGTATTTATGGCTGGTTCACTAGAGACTGGCACTGTATTTACTGCTGGGTCACAGGGTACTAGGCATTGTATATACTGAGGGTCACTTGGGTTTTGAGACTGTATTTACTGTTAGGTCACCATTGAGTATTATATTTACTACTGGGTCCCTAGTGACTGGGCATGTATTTACTACTGGGCCACTATAGATCAAGGTTCCAAGCTCCGGGTATTGTATAAACCAGGGATGGCCAACCTGCGGCTCTCCAGCTGTTGCAAAACTACAACTCTTACCATGCCCTACTGTAGGCTGATGGGAATGCTGGAAGTTGTAATTTTGCAACAGCTGGAGAGCCACAGTTTGGCCATCCCTGGTATAAACCATTGGCTCACCGAGAGTTGATGTCATTTACACATAGTAAACACTTGGTTGACAATTTTTTTAAAGGGTTATTCTCACCTCAGACCTCAAAGGAATATGGCTAGGATATGCTATTAGTGTCAGATAGGTGCACAACCCACCTCTGGGACCTGCTCCTATCTCCAGAACAAGGCCCTCGAAGTGAATAGAGAGCAGTCCCACATATGTGCCACCCTCTGTTCACTGCTATGAGAGTTCCAAAAATTTCCAGAGGGCAGTGGCTGCGCTCGCACAGTTTGCTCACCATTCACTGCTATGGGACTTCTGAAAATAGTCAAGTGCGCTTGTTCAGCTATTTTCAGAGCCCCCATAGTGATGAATGGAGAGCACACCACACATGCACATTCTGCTCTCCTTCACTTTGGGGGGCCGTTCTGGAAATTGTAAAAGGTCCCAGAGGTGGGACCTGCACCTCTCTGGCATCAGTGACATATTCTAGCGATATGCCATCAGTGTGGGAAAGGAGCCAACCCCTTTAAGTCGTATTTCTACTTTTCTATGATGCCTATCCAGCCACAGCCCATTAAACATGCCTGAAACCACACGGGAGAGTCACAAAAAGCCGTCGGCTGATTCATGAACTCATATATTCCATTTTCCGTCATCGTGTTTAATTATCCTTTAAATATTAGATCCTATGACATGAAGAAAGTCACATGAAGCTTGGAATAAATAAGATTTCATTGCCCATACATGACGTGAGAATAAAAAATGCTTATTTGGAAAATGTATTATTATTATTTTTTTTTTTAAAGTTTCCTTCTTCCAGAGTAGATGGAATTCGAAAACGCCAAGGAACACCAGAAAATCTGAAGAAAAAAAGTTTAGCAGCTCTGGTAGGAGCTTCAATGAAAACTGTCTGCCCTTTGATGATGCGTGAATCTGTAAAGACACCGGGCTTGAAGATAGGTGAGATCATGTGAGCAGAAGAAGAATCTCAAAGGATTGATCCTCTACACCTGCTAAAATCCCAGAAGCTTTGACACTCCATGACCTATTCTCTTTCTCATTCATTACCTCTTCAAAACTTCACATCTCTTTGTCATGTCTAAACAATGTAACTTTAAATTGACATGCCAGAATGTCTTCCCAAAACCGCAACGTGGTTCATTATAAAGTTTACTTCCTCCAGAAACACTGAAGAAGTTCTCAGGAGCAGACCGATACAGCTTTCCTATTACCAACAAGGAGGATGAGGGGGGAGATACTTTGTTGCAAAGTGCCAAAATGTAAAAACTTTCTATTTTCGTTTATTCACTGCTGTTTTTGTGGAATGTTTCATCATTATAAAGATACAAAGTATCAATGCTGCTTGAGTGTTAGGGGCTACTTTCACACTTGCGTTTTTCTTTTCCGGCATAGAGTTCCGTCCCCATGCATTCTGAATGGAGAGAAATCCGTTCAGGATGCATCAGGATGTCTTCAGTTCAGTCTTTTTTACTGATCAGGAAAAAGAAAAAAAACGCAGCATGCTACGGTTTTATCTCCGGCCCAAAAAAACGGAAGATTTGCCTGAATGCATTTGTTTCCATAGGAATGTACATATCGGAATGCCGGATCCATCCTTCCGGTCTGCGCATGCCCAGACTGAAAAAAAGGTGAAAAAAGTAAATGCCGGATCTTTTTTTACCGGATGACACCAGAAAGACGGATCCGGCATTACAAAGCATTTTTCTGACTGATCAGGCATTTTTCAGACTGATCAGGATCCTGATCAGTCTTACAAATGCCATCAGTTGGCATACGTTTTGCCGGATCACTCTGCCGCAAGTGTGAAAGTAGCCTTATGAATAGGAGGCAGACTTAGGGTACTTTCACACTTGCGTTGTTTGATTCCGGCAGGCATTTCCGTTGCCTGAACTGACTGCCTGATCAGGCAAACTATATGCAAACGCTTGTCATTTTTTCTGACTGATCTGGCATTTTTCAGACTGATCAGGATCCTGATCAGTCACAAAAATGCCTGATCAGTCAGAAAAATGCATTGCAATAATGGATCCGTTTTTCCAGTGTCATCAGGCAAAACGGATCCGGTATTTATTTTTTTCTCATTTTTAAAGGTCTGAGCACGCGCGGACCAGAAGGACGGATCCGGAATTCCGGTATTTTGAACTAATACATTCCTATGGGGAAAAATGCCAGATCCGGCATTCAGGCAAGTCTTAAGTTTTTTTCACTGGAGATAAAACCGTAGCATGCTACGGTTTTCTCTTTTGCCTGATCAGTCAAAATGACTGAACTGAAGACATCCTGATGCATCCTGAACGGATCGCTCTCCATTCAGAATGCATGGGGGATATGCCTGATCAGTTCTTTTCCGGTATAGAGCCCCTAGGACGGAACTCTATGCCGGAAAAGAAAAATGCTAGTGTGAAAGTAGCCCTAAAAGGGTTGTCAACTTTTTTAGTAGAACCTAAATGGTAAGATTGTTACCTGTTGCTGGCCACCCAGAAATCCGACATAATCCGTAAAAAATCTTATAAGATTTAACTTGTACATGAACCCTCTGAATGTAAAGGAGATGACTATGTTGGAGCGACTATATTAGTAGTAGTCATAGAATGTGTTTGATTCCCCTGCAGCTCCTCTACAGGGAAATAAGAGCATTACACATGTGAGTCCTCCAGTGTAAGATATAATCTTAGTAAGCGCAGTCTCGGCACTGGTTAAAGGGGTTTTCTGGGATTTCAGCTGCTTCAGAAAATTAGATTCAGCTGCTTCGCCGAACTTTACAAAAAAATGTTACTTTGTGACAAATTACTTTGTCACAAAGCGCATTTCTTTGTAAGTAGTGGGTGCAATAACAGGGGAGCTGCGATTGCACCGCCCCCATCATTGTACCCCTCAGATGCTGCGTACATTGCTGATCGCGGCGTCTGACATTAATATTAAGGTCTATAATAAAAATAATTTAAAAGAAATCATACTTGCATCATCCATTTGATCACTTGATTGAAGATCCAGCGCGAAATTATGACATCATCAAGTCGTCCAGCGTGGTGATGTCATATGTCACCGCGCGCAAGATTTTGTGCGGGATCTTCAATCAAGATGGCGGCTGCAGGCTCTTCGTGCTCAAATGGATGAGGTGAGAATGATTTGTTTTTTCAGGTAAAATCGATTCATTACCAAGAAGCACGAGATAATTCGGCTTAACGGCAAATAAAATTTTCCCCAAAATTCGGATCGAAGTCCGCTTCAGACACTTCGATTCGCTCAACACTCATCAATATGAGATCGGTGGGTGGCCTGACTCCATGCAACTCGACCAATTAGCTGTTTGAGGAAGCTGCGGTGCTCACCAGAGCAGCTTGCCGAGCACAGCGCCGTACATTGTATAGTGGCCGTGCTCGGTATTGCAGCCCAGCCCTTTTTCCCTTGAATGCGGCTGAGCTGTCCCTAGGCCATGTGACTGATGAACGTGATGTCACTGGCCTAGGAAGAGTCCTAAGCGCTCTGCGCAGCAGCCGCTTCATACAGCGGATCGGGAGGGGATACCGGGAGTCAGTCCCTGAATTAAGCTTGAGGAATAAACCCATTATTTATGTCAAAGGCAGAAAGAAAAGGAGATACTATGAGATACTGTACTGTAGTCCCTTGGGTCTCCTTTATACACTGGACATTGCACTACTGCACCCATCAGCTTCACTGAGCTGAGCTCTGACCCCATTGTGTTTCTCTCTGCTGACGGTTTTCTGATAACCAGATCTGAGGAACTGATTGAGAATGAACTAAAGGATGAAATGATCTTGTTGCTCTTGGTCACATCAGCTCTTCTGGACGATGTCTTCACTGACAGGTGACCGGGCCTGGCCCCAAGCAGATATCATGAGTCTTTCTTATCACAAGGGACACCTGATTACCCAGGGACTGTCATTACTTTGACGACCTTCATAAATATGATCTGGATATGTGGTCTTCTACTTCTTTATGTTGTCTCCAAATACCAAGATCCAGATGAAGCAAACTTTAACTCGGCATTTCATCCATTATATACTACGAAGCAGTGAAATAAAAAAGGACATTTAAAGCAACGCAAGCTAGAAAAGTCTATGGCTAGAAACGTAATATATGTATCAGTGAGTCTACAAGCAGAATACAGAGTGCAGCTCTGGAGTATAATACAGGATGTAACTCAGGATCAGTACAGGATAAGTAATGTAATGTATGTACACAGTGACTGCACCAGCAGAATAGTGAGTGCAGCTCTGGAGTATAATACAGGATGTAACTCAGGATCAGTACAGGATAAGTAATGTAATGTATGTACACAGTGACTGCACCAGCAGAATAGTGAGTGCAGCTCTGGAGTATAATACAGGATGTAACTCAGGATCAGTACAGGATAAATAATGTATGTACACAGTGACTGCACCAGCAGAATAGTGAGTGCAGCTCTGGAGTATAATACAGGATGTAACTCAGGATCAGTACAGGATAAGTAATGTATGTACACAGTGACTGCACCAGCAGAATAGTGAGTGCAGCTCTGGAGTATAATACAGGATGTAACTCAGGATCAGTACAGGATAAGTAATGTAATGTATGTACACAGTGACTACACCAGCAGAATAGTGAGTGCAGCTCTGAAGTATAATACAGGATGTAACTCAGGATCAGTACAGGATAAGTAATGTATGTACACAGTGACTGCACCAGCAGAATAGCGAGTATAGCTCTGAAGTATAATACAGGATGTAACTCGGGATCAGTACAGGGTAAGTAATGTAATGTATGTACACGGTGACTGCACCAGCAGAATAGTGAGTGCAGCTCTGGAGTATAATACAGGATGTAACTCAGGATCAGTACAGGATAAGTAATGTAATGTATGTACACAGTGACTACACCAGCAGAATAGTGAGTGCAGCTCTGGAGTATAATACAGGATGTAACTCAGGATCAGTACAGGATAAGTAATGTATGTACACAGTGACTCCACCAGCAGAATAGTGAGTGCAGCTCCTCAGTATAATACATGATGTAACTCAGGATCAGTACAGGATAAGTAAGGTAATGTATGTACACAGTGACTACACCAGCAGAATAGCGAGTATAGCTCTGAAGTATAATACAGGATGTAACTCGGGATCAGTACAGGGTAAGTAATGTAATGTATGTACACAGTGACTGCTCCAGCAGAATAGTGAGTGCAGCTCTGGAGTATAATACAGGATGTAACTCAGGATCAGTACAGGATAAGTAATGTATGTACACAGTGACTCCACCAGCAGAATAGTGAGTGCAGCTCCTCAGTATAATACATGATGTAACTCAGGATCAGTACAGGATAAGTAAGGTAATGTATGTACACAGTGACTACACCAGCAGAATAGCGAGTATAGCTCTGAAGTATAATACAGGATGTAACTCGGGATCAGTACAGGGTAAGTAATGTAATGTATGTACACAGTGACTGCTCCAGCAGAATAGTGAGTGCAGCTCTGGAGTATAATACAGGATGTAACTCAGGATCAGTACAGGATAAGTAATGTATGTACACAGTGACTCCACCAGCAGAATAGTGAGTGCAGCTCCTCAGTATAATACATGATGTAACTCAGGATCAATACAGGATAAGTAATGTATATACACAGTGACTCCACCAGCAGAATAGTGAGTGCAGCTCTGGAGTATAATACAGGATGTAACTCAGGATCAGTACAGGATAAGTAATGTATGTACACAGTGACTTCACTAGCAGAATAGTGAGTGCTGCTCTGGAATATAATACAGGATATAACTCAGGATCCATACAAGTTGAAAATGTTTTATGCAGGTTAATTCTATATTCAACCTGTAAAATTGGGGTCAGTGGTTAATTTAGGATTTGAATATGAAAATATTACGAAATGTCGTTTTATTGTTTTGTTATGCATTAGAAATAATACAAGGGAGGATAGAAGCATCAATTATTAATGAATAAAAAAAAAACATTGTGAAGCTCTGTGGCCACATAAGCAAGTCAAGGTTCCTTTTTTCCCAGTAGGGAGCGTTAGATTTTTGCACATGACAGATAGCTCAAGAATGGGGCCTCCTACATGATAAAGAGAACAAGATGTATCATCCTTCACTGCAGGCAAACTTACCAGTCAATCCAAAACTTTCTGTGGAATTCATAATGATTTTTGCTTCTGGATGGACATCAGAATTCCACCAACACATCTTTTCTTCATGCCGACTGAAAATAAACAAGAGTTCATCTATAGAGAGGTCGTAGCCGGCGCCGCTGATCAATACTGTGCTGCGCAGCGTAATCTCAGGCTAGTGATCTATTCATCTTACTTGACTTTCCTTAAAATTACATCTTCTCTGCAGGATGTAACTCAGGATCAGTACAGGATAAGTAATGTAATGTATGTACACAGTGACTGCACCAGCAGAATAGTGAGTGCAGCTCTGGAGTATAATACAGGATGTAACTCAGGATCAGTACAGGATAAGTAATGTAATGTATGTACACAGTGACTCCACCAGCAGAATAGTGAGTGCAGCTCTGGAGTATAATACAGGATGTAACTCAGGATCAGTACAGGATAAGTAATGTAATGTATGTACACAGTGACTCCACCAGCAGAATAGTGAGTGCAGCTCTGGAGTATAATACAGGATATAACTCAGGATCAGTACAGGATAAGTAATGTAATGTACACAGTGACTGCACCAGCAGAATAGTGAGTGCAGCTCTGGAGTATAATACAGGATGTAACTCAGGATCAGTACAGGATAAGTAATGTATGTACACAGTGACTGCACCAGCAGAATAGTGAGTGCAGCTCTGGAGTATAATACAGGATGTAACTCAGGATCAGTACAGGATAAGTAATGTATGTACACAGTGACTGCACCAGCAGAATAGTGAGTGCAGCTCTGGAGTATAATACAGGATGTAACTCAGGATCAGTACAGGATAAGTAATGTATGTGCACAGTGACTGCACCAGCAGAATAGTGAGTGCAGCTCTGGAGTATAATACAGGATGTAACTCAGGATCAGTACAGGATAAGTAATGTATGTACACAGTGACTGCACCAGCAGAATAGGGAGTGCAGCTCTGGAGTATAATACATGATGTAACTCAGGATCAGTACAGGATAAGTAATGTATGTACACAGTGACTGCACCAGCAGAATAGTAAGTACAGCTCTGGAGTATAATACAAAATGTAACTCAGGATCAGTACAGGATAAGTAATGTATGTACACAGTGACTGCACCAGCAGAATAGTAAGTACAGCTCTGGAGTATAATACAGAATGTAACTCAGGATCAGTACAGGATAAGCAATGTAATGTACACAGTGACTCCACCAGGAGAATAGTGAGTGCAGCTCTGGAGTATAATACAGAATGTAACTCAGGATCAGTACAGGATAAGTAATGTATGTACACAGTGACTGCACCAGCAGAATAGTGAGTGCAGCTCTGGAGTATAATACAGGATGTAACTCAGGATCAGTACAGGATAAGTAATGTAATGTATGTACACAGTGACTGCACCAGCAGAATAGTGAGTGCAGCTCTGGAGTATAATACAGGATGTAACTCAGGATCAGTACAGGATAAGTAATGTAATGTATGTACACAATTACTCCGCTGTTTACATACCTGTACATACAGAGGTGAACATGGATATTATACTGGTCCCTTTCCCAAATCCAGTGAAATGTTTCTGTCCCTTTTGTCTCCGAATCCCTGCTGTGCATATTTGTATGTGTGTGACTAATTGTGATTTATGTCCCCGGTCCCCAGACATAGCACACTAGAATTTGCAATTTTAAAAGCTTAAAAAACAGCAGTAAAATATAAACGATTTGGTTACCATGGAAGCAAGAAACTTTTTTTTCAGTTCTTATGCAAAAATAAAATTATTGCAGCACAAATCTCTGCCAGCAGCTAAAAGCTGGAATATATCATGTACAAAAACTTTCAAGAATAGTATGCGAGGACAAAGAAGTCTGAGGATTTGAATAACAGCAGATATTTGCCAAACAACCGCAATTAGGCTACTTTCACACTGGCGTTTTGGCTTTCCGTTTCTGAGATCCGTCATGGGTTTTGCCCTTAATGCATTCTGAATGGAAAAGTATCCGCTCAGAATGCATCCGTTTGCCTCCGATCAGTCTCCATTCTGCTTTGTAACGGAAGCGTTTTTGCAGATCCGCAAAAAATGCTAGTGTGAAAGTAGCCTTAGCAGCGAAGGCATGTTTTCCGGAAAATTCGACAAAGTTTGCAGACACAGATATAAGTCACAGGGAAGGAGTTTGTCGGAATCTGTTGAAATAATCACAATTTTACTTTGGAATCATGTTTCTGGGAATACACAGAACAGAAATGAGGTGGAACCGGGGGAAAAATCTGCAGGAAAAATCTGAACGGCAAATCATGTAGCAAAAAATTATTACTGCATAAGGAATATCTGATAAGTGCAAAAGTGCAAATTGATGCTTTGCATTCACCGCTATCCGCAAGAAAAAAAATTAAATAAATTTGCATCTAGTCTTCAATGAAAACCGGCTATAGTTTTGCGTCTACAGCTCCTATGCAGAGCAATGTGTCTACTTGGTTATAGACTGCAAACAACCCTTGAAGTTTGTAGGATCAGGCATTTATATACGACTCCACGCCAACCATCTCCTCTCCTTGGTGATCTAGGAATAGTCTAAGAGTGGAGTAACACATGCCTGCAGGGTCAGACTACGCATGATTTATGTGTAGTCTGTTACCATGGAGATACAGCCGCTTCTTTGAGAGCCGTGGGCACAAACCAGCAGGATATTGCTGTGTAAAGACTATTTGCAAAAATGCCTTATTTTCTTATGCATGGTAACAAGAATAATTCTCTTCTGTCTTATTGTTTAAGGGGTAATGAGCCTTTTTATCTATTTTTCTACATAGATCTCATGGCTACAAACCAACATGGCTACCATTTCAGATCTCATAGGACAGTAGCTGGCAAAGCATGATGGGTGGTGTAGTTTTGCTATAGCTTTTCCAGACCGTTGGCAAAACAGAGGATGTAACGCTGCATAGGGAGACTGAAGAAAGTTTAGTAACTTGCATCCAATGAAAAAAAAGCCATGAGGTCATATTGACCCTAGACCTAGTGGTATTTTATAGAGTTCCCTGCCTCCTGCTTTATATTTATTGTAGTAGAGCATTCAAGCGGTATTCCCACCTGGACCTTTATGGCTTATCTATAGGTGTGGGTTCCATCTCTGGGACCAGTTCCTATCTCCAGAACAGTGATAGAGAGCAAACCGCGCAAGCGCAGCTTCCCCTCCTTTCACCGCTATGGTAGTTCTGAAGATAGCTGAGCACTGGCTTGGATATTTTTGGAAGTGCCATAGAATGAAGGGGTGGCCGTGCAACTGTGGTTTGGTCCTTTTTCACTGCAATGGGACTCCGGACAATGGTCGAGCATGATGTGAGGAGAGGAGGACACACATGCTCGGCATTCTCTCCATTTATGAGGTAGCCGCAGGCTCTCTATTTATCCCTGTTAGTGTTGAGTGAATCGAAGTCAAACTCAGAATTTTAGGACCACGTTTCATGGTAACAAATCAATTTTCCCTGAAATGGCAATAAAAAAACATAAAGATACATACTCACCTCCGCTATTTGCACGCAAAGAGGCCATTGCGGCCATCTTAATTGAAGATACCGCGCAAAATCTTGTGCTCGGTGATGTATGACGTCACCACGCTGACCAGCATGATGACGTCATCACGTCACTGTGCGAGATTTTGCGCGTTGTCTTTAAATCAAGATGGCCGCGATCAAATAGATTGAGTATTTATTTATTTATTTATTTTTACCCTGATTAACCCCTGAAAGGCCTAAATGGTAGCCTCAGATGCCGCGATCAGTGATGAACTCGGAATCTGAGGGGTTCAATGATAGGGGGGGGGGCCCACAATCTCCCTTTCCCATCATTACACCCGCTACAAGTTCATTTCTTTGTGAAATTTGACTAAGTTCCCAATCGAATTTTCCATAACTTCGCTCATCTCTAATCCTTATGGGACTTCTGAAAAATTAGCCAAGTGTGCTCAAACTTCATAGCAGTGAATGGAAAGCATGCTCTCCTTCACTTCTACTGCCGCGTTCTGGAGATAGGAGCAGGTCTCAGAGTTTGGACATTTAACATTAGTGACGTATATTAGCGATATGTGATACATTTCCAGATGGGAAGGGATGCAAATGAGCTCTTAACAAGCTCTGCCTCTAATGCTCTTAAAATAAGGCTTGTGACATGACTTGGATATTAAATAAGCCAGCATCTCATCTGCAGACAGCTGTTTCAAGGTGATTGCCCCTCATCAGTGCAGAGCAGAGAGAACTGGCTTAACTGGGTGAGAGGCCAGTGTCCAGGTAAGGAGGGAACTAACTCTCCTTAGGGAGAGAGCACCTTAATCCGTGTGAGGAGACATATAGGTCATACATGCTCCTCTGGAATTCTGGGAGGGAAGATGGAAATTGCCCTTTAAGTCTCCAGACACCATGAAACCTAGACAGATTTACAGTTATCAACTCAGATGCAGAGTATGGTATAAATTATGCATATTACTTCCGTCTGCTGGCTGCTTTTTCACTTTTATAGGCCTTTTATAGGCATTTATTGCAGCATTGTTTGTATACAATGTATCATGCAATTACAAGATCCCTTCATTTTCCAGTGAAGACCCCCGGACTGATCGTCGATACAGGCGATACTTTGCAGCACGGACATATTCCTGATATTTTCCTCTCCTCGAATAGACCTGACACTGCTTTCTGCTAAGCATTTCTAAAGTTCATCATTTTCTCGCTGCTTCAGTCTCCTTCACTTTCCCATAGAACGGATGATGGATCGAGCGCCATTATCTTACCACAACAAAGCCGTTAACCGTCCAAATCATCATAAATCCTCTCCTTTACTAGAGATGAGTATTATATTGTTCTCACCGCATTCTAGTTAGTGGGAAATGTAAAAATCTAAGGTAATAGATAGAGAGCAATAAAAAAAAAAAAAGTATAAACCGCGGTTGCTCAAAAAGAACATAAAGGGCTGCGTTCCGAAAAGCAATTTAGCCCCAGGTATATGTTACAAGCGGAGAAAAAGTTTGAAAGATGCTAAGGAGCAGGAAATTCACGGTCCTTCCCTGAGGTTGGAATGTATCTCTGGATAGAATACAAAATAAAAATGTAAAGTAAGCATAAAACCTGCTGCTTGTGTATAAAATAGGCAATAATAGACCTTACAGAAACATATGTAACACCCCAGAGTGGTGTTACCACTTCTGCACCTTGCTACTGTCTTTATTGGTCTAACCCAGGCATCCTCAACCTGCGGCCCTCCAGCTGTTGTAAAACTACAACTCCCACAATGCTCTGCTGTAAGCTGATACCTGTAGGCTATTCGGGCATGCTGGGAGTTGTAGATTTGCAACAGCTGGAGGGCCGCAGTTTGAGGATGCCTGGTCTAACCTCATGTCATCTTTCGAATTTATTCCAAGTCCTCCACAATGTGCATTCCTTTTTTGTTATGCAACTGTTATGTTAACATGTAATATGCCTGGTTCAGCAGGTGGGAGCAAACCCAGCAGAGCTGTAATTAAATAGAATGGAACTTACCATTCCATTCTAACCCCCCTCTGGAGAGAAGTGGGCGAACTCTACTTCCTGCACGAAGGGTGGGGACCAGTTAGTTCCAGTCTAGCTTACCCCCTGCTAGGGGAAGGGTGTTCAGGGGCATGTCTCTACTGGACGTGCCCACGCCAGCCACAGCACCTTAATCTCTGCTGGCCATGGAGGCCAAAGCTTAAAGCCTCAGGAGCCAGGATGAAAGTTCCCTGGTATAACCTAGAGTCAGACTACAAAGTGAAGTGCAGCATACAGAAGAAGCTGAGTTATACAGCCAGCCTGTCAGTACAGCAGTGTCAGTTTGCCTGCCAGTTTCATGCTAAAGCCTGCTGGAACCAAAACAAAGCCTGTAAACTGTTTGAAGAAACATTTATTCAAGTAAAGCTGCCATTGAACTTCATCTCAAGGTCTGGACTCAAGTTATTCTTTTAACCCTCAATTATTTCCCCTTTTTATTGCTTCGGAGCCAAAGCCTGGGGTCCAGTGGTATCCAGGAAGGAGCACCGTGACACACATAAAGAGACATTTTAGGCCGCATTATACCACTCGGCATTCCTGCACATGGGACGTGTTATATAGAGGGCCCTGGGTGGAGGCGGCCGTTGCACATAAAACATGTATTACAATAGTCCTGGAATGGGTAATGGCAGACTAGCTGTCTCTTACACATTACCTAGGGGGTCTTAGCAGTACGTTCCATTCCATATTGTGTACAGGACCAAAATTCTCCTCGAGAAGCTCATTACCTGAGGAGGAAAACTGCTGTTGACCCATGTAATAGCCTCTGACAATAAGAAAGTGGCCCTTAAGATACATATGCTTAGAGGTGAGGGTTACTGCATCACAGAGAAGAGACCCAAGGGGTGTATAGAGAATTATCTTTCAGGCAATGCTCCATTGTAAAAAGTATGCAAATGAATTCATACCAGCTAAATCAGAGGCACCTACCTGTAACCAGCACTGCTCCTCACCAGTAGAGAGCATGGTATCTGTGGTTTGAATGGCACGAGGTCATTTGCATATTTTTCCCATGAAGCATTGCCTGATAACTAAGCCTCTCTACACTGCTTGGTCTCTTCAAGGAGAAACAGTATTTCCCATCCAAGTTGCATCTAAACATCTCATCCAGCCGAACAGCACCTTCACTGTACTTATGAGGTGCAAGAGCCCCCAAAACAGCTCATTACACATGAGTTTTGGCTGGTATGAGTTCATTTCCAGGCATGAACCCTAAAATAGTTTGATGTGTCTGTAGGTTTGGGACAAGAAGGTTTATAACCATTAGGACATCGCATGGGAGCCTTTGGGCAATGCAGTCACCAGACCATATAACGTAACATCTTTATGGATGAAATGTTTTTATGGTCCATATCACGTGGTGGACGGACCCTCAGCCTTGAAAAAACCTGCATGACCATTCATAAATTTGATGCATCTGTTGGGTATCATCGCTCCAGAAAAAACTACAATGGGGTCCAGCAGAGATCCGGCCGAATCCTGGCTAATATGACGAGAATCGGTCGGACAAAAATCGCTGCGCAAACCTCCTAACGCCAGTGTGAAACTACCTTAAAACCCCACCCACTTTTTCTTGCCACTTTAAAAAATGATTTGGAAAAATCGTGAAATGTCAAAAAAAGTCACATATTTTGCACAAAACTGTTACATTTTCCAATTTATTTTTATTTTCATTTAATTTTCTGACTTAATTTTTTTTTGCATTTCCATATTTTACCAATTCCATCGTATCTTAAATAAAAAGCTCATCCAGAGAGAAACGACACTCTTCTCTGGTTTTATGACACTTAAAATGATTTTCTTCGAAATGTTACAGCTACTTAAGAAATTTGAGAAGACGCAGCGAATCTATCCTCCAAGGCTTACAAGTGGGTAAAACTCATAAAACTGTGGCAGATTAAGTAAAGAGAAAGTAAATGGATGATATTGACACTCATTTAAAAGAACAAGATTAGAAAAACTCTTATAAATAGTGAATGAGCGCGATTGGCGGCAGTAATTATTCTCCTGTTTGTTCAGTTTATTTGTTCGGAGATCGAGTTCATTAGCCCATTCTAAATGAAATAACATGGGCTTTGTCAGGAGGACAGAGGCTTAACCCGATTTTTATCATTTACATTTGATTATCGAATAGTGGGTGATCTTAGCAATGAAGAGAGGTTGACTGTACATCCGCCTAGACATCCCATTGTGAGACAATAGACCTTACCTTCTGCTTTGATACATAATGTCCAATGTTCCTTTATCATTAGAAATGGGACAGATTATATATCCAATGTCTTACTGGTCATAGCAGCCAATCCGATTTGCTCCACTGCCCAGATCTGATTGGTTACTATAGTCAATGAGACCCAGGGGCGGATTGGCCATAGACCCTACAGGGAAAGTTCCCGGTGAGCCGATGCCCAGGGGGCCACCCAATCCCTCCTGAACTCAACTGTATTACCGTGCTCAGGATGGAGATACAGTTGAATACTGTGGCAGGGGCAGCAGTATTTTGTGCTGCACTTTGATATTTGGTTCTGCAGGGGTGGTATTTTGTGCTGCACTGTGGTATTGAAAGCCCTGCCTACTTTTTCTTGTCCATTTGGACCTGCCTATGGGCCAATTTTGGTTTTCTTTTTCAGGGCCACTTTAAGTTCCCAGTCCGCCCCTGACAAGTCCATAACATTTATGATACAAAAAACCTAATGATACATAAACTCTCAGCAAAATGACTGGAAGAGTCTTACTGATGTAGCTCCAATAGCCTCCAGTTTGCCAGAATTGTGCCAATCATTCAGAGACAATCCCAACAAATTTGTCTAGTCCAGGTCCAAAAATAACTTGAGCTTATATAAAACCTGCCCATAAGTAGGTGTCACCATGCTAATTTTGGGCGTTTATAAGGGCGTCACTTAAATACCTGGAATTTACCTACAAAAAAGTTGAAAAGTATGGACATGTCTTTTCCATAGTGATGGATGACAAACAATATTGATGGTCTCCCTTACTAATCCAGTGTGAGACAGAGGGGGCTTCCTTTGGAATATTACTTTTTTATATTATAATTAGCTCCCTTCTAAAGATGAACAAATCTGTGAAACTTTCACATTACTGGCCTTTCTTCTGTCTCGAAAGTGCTGACAAGCATGCAGTCTATACCAAGCCTTCACCAAATAGATAAGGGCCACCGATCTATTCCTCAACCCTTCTAGCCAGAAGGGACCGCAAAAGTTAGGGACAGATAACTTGTCCTCACCGAAGCTTATGGGGAGCCCCAATGTGCTCAGCCTGACAACCACACATCTGCCAGAGCTCAATGTCTAGGTAGAAGAGTTTGAATGGGATGAGGAACCTGATGGTCAAACACACTCAACCTGGACCTTCAGGAGGACACCTTTAAGGGCACGGTCCCTTAAAAAAACAAAAACGTATATACCGTAAATACACAAATTGCATAAAAAAATAATGAAATGTTATGCCCAGCTACCCCAGCCTGATGTATAATGATTCCTAATATATAAGCTTCTCATAGGACTATTGAATTCCTGGTGGGAATGTGATAACCTCAAAAGGGATGGAGAGGTGGCAGTCTCAATCTGGTGCTTGGGGAGCCCAAAGACCCTTCTTCCACATAAGAAGACATCAATATTGTACATAAGGTAAGTGAGGACCACATTACAGAGCTTTTATTAGGGCTGTGGAGGTTCAAGTTACACCTGAGGGTGAGCTTGTGCTAATGTGCTAGCAGTCATTCCAAAAAAGAAGAGATACAGAATAAAACAAAAATAGAGAAGAGATAGATTTCAGAAAGCTTCATCATGATTGTTACTTCAACCAATACCCTCTTGATACGCTATATACCGTACAGCTTGCATTTAGTAAACATATTCAATGTAATTCTATACACGTGTCTGCATATTGTTAATACGGATACATTTGTATCTTCTTGCGTTCCTTTCTTTATGAAATATAAATAAAAGACAATATTGAATATCTTGGATTTGACAAATTAGGTATCAAAATTTGAACACAATAGATAAGCTTTCATCCCTGACCTTCACTGGAGAGCCATTCATCAAGCAAATCATCATACGACACATCCAACCTAATGCTGCGCGAGGAAAAACTTAAGAAATGTATTTTTAATATGAAGCAATGATTTGCAAGGAAAAAATGTTCCACATAAGTTTGCTCAAGGAGACTTGAAGCACTTTGAAACATTTCTCGCGCATTGACGACCTTCTTGGCAGTCGAAGAAAGTTGCCGTTGAAAGCGCTACATTAATGAATAAAAGGGTAATGACACTTTGTAACCGTCCCTGGTCTGACTGCTGCTCTATCAGTGGAAAGCAAGGATTTCATCTTCATATTTAATTCCTTTGTTACATTTTTATTTCTCTTCTGCATTTTATAGGGTTACAATAGAACAAAACAAAGAACAAATAAACTACGAAAGAATCACAGAGAAGATAGTAAAACTACTACTATTAACAGGGTTCTCCCATCTCAGACATTGATGATATACACTGCTCACAAAAAGTTAGGGATATTTGGCTTTTAGATGAAATTGATGGAAAAGGAAAAAGTTCACGCTACAGTGATATTATATCATGAAAGTTGGGCATTCAAGTAGAAGCAGTGATGGTGATTTCCTCATCTCAAACAATTTATTGAAACAAAAGCCAGTGGTGGGTATACCCCCACAATGATGTCAACGACGACGTCTCCTGCTGTTCACAACGACTTATAGTCTGCTGAGGCATGGCATCCCACTCTTTTTAAAGGGAAGCCCTCAGGTCATTGAGGTTCTGGGGTACAGAGAGTGTGGGCTTGTCACTGCACCATTCACACAGTGTAGGGCAGTTCTGTATTGACTAGACACACCTGCCCACACTAATATTACCACCACCAAAGGCTCGTCTGGTGACAACAGTGGCTGATGCATAGCGCTCTCCTTGATGTCTCCAACATTGTTGGTGGCCATCTTTTCTGCTCAGCGTGAATCGACTTTCATCAGTGAACAGCACTGAGGTCAACTGGTCCCTCGTCCAACGTGGATGCTTCCTGGCCCACACTGATGTAAACAGTTTTGAATGATCTGACGTGACACTTGGGTCCCTGTCACCTCCCTTAAATGTGCCTGTAATTGTGTGGCATTTCTCATCCGGTTTCGAAGGGCATTGTTCACAATAAAGCGGTCATTAGTGTGGGATGTGGCCAAAGGATGTCCACTTCTCTGCCTTTTTGTGACTCTTCCAGTCTCTCTGTATCTCTGTTACAACCTGCTGATGACACTCTGTGACATTTTAAGCTCAGTGGCCACTTCCATCTGAGAACATCCTGCTTGAAGCCTCACAATGGCGAGGTACTGTTGATCAATTGTTAGGTGTCGTCTTGGTCTCATGATGTCAAAATGTGAACAGCATGATGAGGAGGACTGTTTAAATACCAATTCAAATTGAACCAGGAAATGTATTGGTCAATTCATGGATCAAACACCTGTTGTGAATGTTGCTATTAAGCTCCTTGTTAGAGAACAGCAAGTTGTGCAAAAAGTACTGAAACAGGTGAAGATGTGCATTCAAAAACTTAGAGAAGGTCACATTAAGTTCACCTATAAAGGTTAGAGGGAATTTTAGGTTCATCCTGAAATTTCACCCACAAACCAAATATCCCTAACTTGTGAGTAGTGTATCTCTAGGATATGCCATCGATGTCAGATAGGTGCGGGGCCAACCTCTTGGACCCACTCCTGTCTCAAGAAAAGGCCCCCTGAAATGAAGGAGAATGCACTGTGCAAGTGTGGCTACCCTCCAGTCATCTCTGCGGGAGTTCCAAAAATAGATGATGGCTTGGAAATTTCCATCAGTCCCACACTATGCTTGTGCGGGGTGCTCTCCATTCACCACTATGACTGAACTCCCATAAAAGTGAATGGAGAGCACACCACCCATTAGAGTTGTGTGCTGTCCTTCACTTCGGGGCCATGTTCTTGAGATTGGAGTGGGCCCCAGAGGTGTGACCTGCACCTATCTAACATTGATGGCATATTCTAATGATAAGCCATCAATGTCTGAAATGGGTATAACCCATTAACCATGGGTATAGACATGGAGACGTTAATAGATTTGGTTTGGGGATAAAACAGGGAGTGTAGATTAAGAGATTTCGGGTTTTTTCATCATTAAGCCCCATAAGGAGATGAGGGAATCTCAAGGTCTTTAACCCTGAAATAGTCTCTCAATTGATGCACAACAGTGGATACTAGGATCCAGCTCCAAGGCAGCAGGCAGATAATGTAAGACAGTGAACCATCAAGGTAAGCCAAGTTCAGTCATCAATGGTAGGCAGAGGTCAGGGTCATGGGTAGACATGGTCAAAGACATAAGGCGTTTTGGTAACAAAGCAAGCAGAAATAGTTGCAGACCATGGAACTAACTGGACCTTATAGGCTAAGCCCTCATGCACAGGGTGGTTATTTGGTTTCACATCCAAGCCGCATTTTCTGCAGCTCGAATGCGGACCCATTCACTTCAATGGGGCTGCAAACGATGCGGACAACACTCAGTTTTTGGGCCCCCATTTTGCAGACAAGGATAGGCATTTCTATTATGGGTGCCCGTTTTGTTCCGCAAATTGCAAGAACCCACATGTATGCAATTTGCAGAACGCAAAACATGACACGGTTGTGTGCATGAGGCCTAAAAGTGGTGAGGGAAGAGTCTTTAAAAAGCCCAGGACACTGGCTAAGGTCAGGAGCAATTCTTGTAGATCAGCCCTTTAAAAACTGGGAACAGAGAAGGCACGCAACCCATGGCCAGATTGAGGAAGAGCAGCACAAGTGAGCTGGTGGAGCATGACAAACCTTTAGTCTAACCTGCGTTTTTGTCCCAGGCTATGAGATCTACTACTTTCTGAATAGCTTTTAATGAGAAATATCTAGATGCAGCCTAGACTCTTTGGGAAGGTGATTTGGTCTTCATGGTGCAGTATCTTCTTGTCTCTCTCTCTCTGAAAACATCTTAATGTGTCACAAAAGGGCTATGGCAATAGAAAGTCATCAGTATCTGATCAGTGAGGGTCCATCACCCGGTACCCCGCTGATCAGCTGTTTGAGAAGGCAGTGGTTTCAGCCTGTCTGCAGAGTGTCTTGCTTTCAGCTTCACACTGAGCCGTCAGGTTGCTTTTCTAATGGCTGGATGTAGAGCCCTTATCTCTGTACTCCTGACAGCTCATAAACACTCATTTAAGCCATATTTGTATCAGTTTGAAAGAATTTATCTATAATGAGTGTTCATGAACCATTAGGAGTTCAGAGATAATGGGCTATACACCCAGCCATCACAGCAGCAACCTGACGGCTCAGTGCGAAACTGACAGCAAGACACTCTGCAGACAGGCCGAAACTTAACCCTGTTAAAAATGTTTAATATTAAAGACCAAATAAAAAAATAAACAAACTTTGGCCCCAAATGAGTGAAATGTATTAATAAAAAAATGCAGATGAAGGTGTTCTCAGTTTGGCATATGAAACACCAGTTTCAAGCAACTGTCGCAATGTGCATTAGAAGACTTCAAAGCTTTTTCAATGTACTGTACAGTTACGCTGCTTTTGTTACATTATGACCACATTTAAAGAGATTTTAACATGGAAACTCATATGGCAGTAATATTGTTATATGCAGATGGTGAATAGCATACTGTATGTATTATAGGTCAATAAGTAATGCACCCAAGAGCAGAAATATAGTAAAAGTGAGCACATGGACATGGCCTATCATGGGCTTACTGTAGGAGAAAATGATGTTTTGACATATATATGCACAGAGACCTTTATTACCATCTGGATTATTGAAAAGGTCACTAAGCTCGATAGATCAACGTCAACTTTTCTTAGATCTGACTTCATTGCCAGTGAATTGTAAATTGTTATTTGCCAGATGTCTTATGGACTCGCAAAAAATGGGAAATAATGTACTTTGGGCACTTTCTTTGGAAATGATACCATATGCATATGGTTCCCCTGTAAACACTTCTCCAGACTGATACATTGTATTCCATCATGTTTCCTACACAAATCCTTAAAAGCGGCTCTGCCACCCGGATCAACTCAAATCAACCCTATATGCCTGATATGGTATCACTGTGGAGAAAAATGAACTTTTAAAATTATGCAAATTAACTATTCAAGCACCAGAAGGCGGGCTTATGTGGTGCTGGTGCTCTATAATAACGACCCTTTGCTTTTCATCACGCCCTCCTGCCTTTAGATTGACAGCCCTAGACCACACACGTGTCCAAGAACGGCGCATGCGCAGAACACCTTCAGCTTCATCCCGACGAGTTCTGGGCACGAGTGCAGTAGGGTGCCTGGTAGGGTAGGGTTGAGCTGGGTGACAGAGCCACTTCAAAGGGGAAGGATGATAAGATCCTTCTCCTGTAAACACTTCTCATACTGATATATTGTATTTAATCATATTCTTTTTCATTGCGCCGAACTTTGACCCATGACACACACATCAGGTGGGACAGGACAGCCAATTAAGACGTTTCAGCACATGGAGACACCACCACCCTATAACAGAACCCGATCTGGCCGCCATTTTACATTATGTGTTTTGCCAGTGTAGGGAGAGGTTGCTTTGTGGAGCAGGGACAGACTGTTAGGGACACCAAACGCTAGCTTTTAGGGCCACAAAAGTCCTTTTAAGAACTGGTATAGGGTGTGCCATCGATAGGTGTAATATACTTAGGGGTGTGATATACTTATAATATACTTTCTAACATAGAAAGTATATTATAGTGCATTTGTATTGTGTAGCAGTTGTGTGCGGTTCTGCTGCAATACTACAGCTAAATAGAGGGACAAGTGCTATTGGAACAACTATTTGCAACGGGTGTGATATACCTGTTGCCACCAAAAATATGATTGATGGGTGTGATATACCTGCTTCCACAAAATACTGATTGACGGCTGCGATATGCCTGTAACCTGTTGCCCCAAATAAACAGGGTGGTGTGATATAACTGTTGTGGCAAAAAAAAATAATTGAGGGCTGCAATATACCTGCTTCCACCAAATATTGATTGAGACCTGCGATACACCTGCTTCCACAAAAGTAGTCCTAACTTTTATATTTTTCAATTCACATAGCCTTTTGAGGGCTTATTTTTGCGGGATGAGTTTTACCTTCTAATGGCACCATTTACGGTTACATACCATGTGGTAGGGAGCGGGAAAAAAATTCCAAATGGGGTAGAATTGGGAAACAAATGCAATTCTGGAAAAGGTTTTATTTTTTTTTACACTGTACACTATGCA
The DNA here is from genome assembly GCF_905171765.1 of Bufo bufo. Classification (NCBI taxonomy): domain Eukaryota; kingdom Metazoa; phylum Chordata; class Amphibia; order Anura; family Bufonidae; genus Bufo; species Bufo bufo. Next base: position 15,457,817 of record NC_053399.1, on the reverse strand, counting down.
GTAAAATTGACCTGTTATCTTTATTCTCCAGTTCAGTACGGTTCCAACAATACCACACTTGTATAATTTTTCTGACTGAAAAAAAAAATTAAACCCTTTTAGGAAATTTTTTTTATCACTTTTTATAATTTTTTTCCCACTACGCCATTTGCCGTATGCCATTAATATTGTTATATTTTAATAGTATGGGCATTTTTGCACGCGGTGATTCCCATGATGTTTATTTTTTTTATTGGTTAAGTATTTTTATTTTAAGGAAAGGGGGCAGATTTGAACTTTTAGGTTTTTAAAATTATATTTGTAAAAACTTTTTTTAAGTCACCTTGGGTGACAATAACTGCCAATTATTCGATTGCCCATAGTATTTCGTGATGGCTAAATAGCAATCATTGAAGACTTCATTTGCACTATATAAATACAAGACTGCCACCTAGTGGCCTGTATTGATATATACATCTAATTGACTCTGAAGCCTACTTGAGGCTACGTCATGGGTCCTTAAAGGGTTAAGGGGTTTGATATACAGTACAGACCAAAAGTTTGGACACACCTTCTAAAGAGTTTTCTTTATTTTCATGACTATGAAGGCATCAAAACTATGAATTAACACATGTGGAATTATATACATAACAAACAAGTGTGAAACAACTGAAAATATGTCATATTCTAGGTTCTTCAAAGTAGCCACCTTTTGCTTTGATTACTGCTTTGCACACTCTTGGCATTCTCTTGATGAGCTTCAAGAGGTAGTCCACTGAAATGGTCTTCCAACAGTCTTGAAGGAGTTCCCAGAGACACTTAGCACTTGTTGGCCCTTTTGCCTTCACTCTGCGGTCCAGCTCACCCCAAACCATCTCGATTGGGTTCAGGTCCGGTGACTGTTGAGGCCAGGTCATCTGGCGCAGCACCCGATCACTCTCCTTCATGGTCAAATAGCCCTTACTTTCAAAGTTTTCCCAATTTTTCGGCTGACTGACTGACCTTCATTTCTTAAAGTAATGATGGCCACTCGTTTTTCTTTACTTAGCTGCTTTTTTCTTGCCATAATACAAATTCTAACAGTCTATTCAGTAGGACTATCAGCTGTGTATCCACCTGACTTCTCTTCAACGCAACTGATGGTCCCAACCCCATTTATAAGGCAAGAAATCCCACTTATTAAACCTGACAGGGCACACCTGTGAAGTGAAAACCATTTCAGGGGACTACCTCTTGAAGCTCATCAAGAGAATGCTAAGAGTGTGCAAAGCAGTAATCAAAGCAAAAGGTGGCTACTTTGAAGAACCTAGAATATGACATATTTTCAGTTGTTTGACACTTGTTTGTTATGTATATAATTCCACATGTGTTAATTCATAGTTTTGATGCCTTCAGTATGAATCTACAATTTTCATAGTCATGAAAATAAAGAAAACTCTTTGAATGAGAAGGTGTGTCCAAACTTTTGGTCTGTACTGTACCTGCTTCCACCAAATACTTATTGAGTCCTGCGCTATACCTGCTTCCACCAAATATTGATTGACGCCTGCGATACACCTGCTTCCACAAAATACTAATTAGGGGATTGTTATACCTGCTTCCACCAAATATTGATTGAGACCTGCGAGATACTTGCTTTCACAAAATACTGATTAAGGGGATTGATATACTTGCTTCCACCAAATAATGATTGAAGCCTGCGACACACCTGCCTCCACAAAATACTGATTAAGGGGTTCTATATACCTGCTTCCACCAAATATTGATTAACGCCTTCGATATACCTGCTTCCTCAATAATACTGAGTAAGGGGATTGATATACCTGATTCCACCAAATATTGATTGAGGCCTGCCATACATCTGCTTCTACAAAATACTGATTAAGGGGTTTGATATACCTGCTTCCACCAGATACTGATTGAAGCCTGCGATATACCTGCTTCCACAAAATACTAATTAAGGGGTTTGATATACCTGTTTCCACCAAATATTGAGCGTAAAAAGTTGATGACGCCTGATAACCCTCTTGCCCGATGGCTGACCGCTGGCTTGTTGGAACTGCTAGCCCGCCAGCTACTGCCATATAAACTAGTGGACTCGGAGGCCTTTAGAAGATTGGTGGCCATTGGCACACTGCAATGGAAGGTCCCCAGAAGTAAATATTTCTCCCAGACTGGCATCCCAGACCTATATGGCCACGTTCCGCGGCGGTGAATATATCTCTGGCACACAATGTTAGTGCCAAGATACATCTGACCACAGACACGTGGTCTAGCAAACACAGGCAGGGAAGGTACATAACTTTTACTGCCCTCTGCTGACGGCCGTCAAGCATGTAACCCGTGGCCCTTGTGAATTTGGTGTTACCGCCACGGATTGCATTGTCTTCCTCGGTGGACTCCTCTTTTTCCACTGCTACCGCCTCTTCCACTGCACCCCCCAAGCTCCCCAGAACCTATTTGACGTGCCAGGTGAGACGTTGCCATGCTTTGCTGCGGCTGTTGTGCCTGGAAGCCAAGAGCCACACCGATCCTGCACTGCTTTCAGCTCTGCTGTCACAGGCCAATCAGTGGCTAACCCCACTCAATTTGACAGTTGGTAAAGCGGTGTGCGACAACGGTGGCTTGCGGGGAGGAGACAGAGGATGACATTCTCCTGGGCGATGAGCACGAGCAAGGGAGCTTCACCGCTTCCAATTTAGTGTAAATGGGGTCCTTCATGCTCCAGGGATTGAAGAGGGACCCCCGTATAAAAAGAATAAAGGGCAAGGACCAGTACTGGGTGGCAACGTACTTAGACCCCCGGTACAAACACAAAATGGCGGACATGTTGCCAGCATCACGAGGGCTGTCAGAAAGCAGCATTTCCAGGCCTTACTGTGAGAGATGTTGCATTCTGCTGTTGCGGGCGCTGGCAGAGGGATTTTCACCCACAGCGAAACAGGTGCGGGTACCAATCCTACCGCGCCTGCAAGAAGAGGGTGGTTTGAAGATGTGTAGGTCACTTAAGATATCAGATCATTCTTGCAGCCAACCCATCGACAGCTGCCCTCCAGATCCAGCCTCAGGGAACGCCTAGACCGACAGGTGTCCGACTACATCGGATTAACGGGTGACGTGGACGCTCTGAGAAGCGAGGAACCCCTGGACTACTGGGTGTGTAGGCTTGACCTGTGGCCAGAGCTGGCACAATTTGCCATGGAACTCTTGGCTTGCCCCTCGTCGAGTTTCCTGTCCGAAAGGACGCTCAGCGTAGCAAGGGGGATCATGACCAATAAGCGCACTCGCCTATGTAATGGTCGCGTACACGAGCACAGGGGGGAGGGAAGTGACCACTGCGCTCCACCCTCACCCCTGGCCCTGCCTACTTGCCTCGCGAGTCCTAATGACAGGGGACAACTGGACGGCAATCCCTAGCTTGGAATAAGTGCAGGGAGGACAGACCAAACAAACAACAGAATGTGAACGGACCGAGTCTATACCAGGAAAGCTACGAAGTACAAATGGAGCAAGCAGAGAATAGTCAGGAGAAGCCGGGTCATAAATACCAGGAGAGTCTTGAAGTACCAAAGGAGTCAGCAGAGGATCGTCAGGAGGAAGCCGGGGTCAGAATACCAGGAGAGCAGCAAAGTACACAAGGAGCAGGCAGAGGCTCGTTAGGAATTCAGCAGGAGGTCAGTACGCCAGGAAAGACAAAGTCGCAGGTGAAACCTAAATAACAGGCAATCTGTGGCCAGCAGACTGCCTGTTTAAATTGGGAGCCAGAGGTGTCATGTAACGTGGCCAGCGTCACATGACTCCACACAGACTACACAGCCGAGCGCAGAGTGATCAGCTCGGCCCTCAGCCCCAAAACCATTCTCATGAATGCGCATAGATGCGCGGGGGCGTGCATAGTATTATCAGGAGAGCGGGCGATGCTGGACGAGCTGATGATGCGTGCGCCCTCGGACGTGCCCGCCTCCTAGACCGCGCCGTGACAGCCTAGCTCACGACAGTGTGGACTACCTCACATTTTTAAAAATTAATGAGGCATGGATCTCGGAGGAATTCAACACCTGTGACGACCACGTGTAATTGAATTTCCTCATGCCAGCCCACACATATCCGCCACCACCCAGAACAAAGAATGGTCCTTGTCTTATGTATATACAGTGGCATAAAATACCTTTTCTGTCAGGTGAATGCCTAATTTTTGGGGCCTCTACTCCTGTGGCCTAAAATAAATATTTTCTAGACTCCAGCAGGGTACATTTTTGAGAGTTTCCCTTTAAGGCGCATAAAAATGCCCCCCCGATTAAAATACATATTTTTTGTGGAAATATTTGCCATTGATCCCCTCTGGTATGTCACTGCCCATGTTGTTGGACTATTTGTGCACTTCTAGTAAGTATTTGGTGGCTGCAAATATGACCTGTAGGTTTTTCAGGTTCGCCTGCCATTAAAGTGAATGGGGTCTGCGAACGCGCGTTCGCAAAACATCCCGGCCGATGTTCGCCAATCACTATTTACCTGTAGATGCAGTCAGAAAGGGGCACTCTGCACGGCATCTGATTGTGCAGTGCATCTCTCTACAAGACTAAGCTGTAATTCCAGACAAAGCCCATGGAAGTGTGGCACTCTTTCTGAACCAAACAAATCCTGGATACTTTAATTTATCAATATTTACGTGGCCACTTAGGGCCAATACTATAAAAATGATTCAAACCCAGATTACAACCTAAAACGCAATGTGTGGAACAGAAACTCATTTCAAATATTATATTATGGTATTATGAGAGGATATAGTGTGCAATAAATTACCAAATCAGTTATGTAAATAAGAACTCTGTAATGTATTTACACAGTGAATCCACCAGCAGAATAGTGAGTGCAGCTCTGGAGTATAATACAGGATGTAACTCAGGATCAGAATAGGATAAGTAATGTAATGTATGTACACAGTGACTCCACCAGCAGAATAGTGAGTGCAGCTCTGGAGTATAATACAGGATGTAACTCAGGATCAGTACATGATAAGTAATGTATGTACACAGTGACTGCACCAGCAGAATAGTGAGTGCAGCTCTGGAGTATAATACAGGATGTAACTCAGGATCAGTACAGGATAAGTAATGTAATGTATGTACACAGTGACTCCACCAGCAGAATAGTGAGTGCAGCTCTGGAGTATAATACAGGATGTAACTCAGGATCAGTACAGGGTAAGTAATGTAATGTATGTACATAGTGTCTCTACCAGCAGAATAGTGAGTGCAGCTCTGGAGTATAATACAGGAATGTAACTCAGGATCAGTACAGGATAAGTAATGTAATGTATGTACACAGTGACTCCACCAGCAGAATAGTGAGTGCAGCTCTGGAGTATAATACAGGATGTAACTCAGGATCAGTACAGGGTAAGTAATGTAATGTATGTACATAGTGTCTCTACCAGCAGAATAGTGAGTGCAGCTCTGGAGTATAATACAGGAATGTAACTCAGGATCAGTACAGGATAAGTAATGTAATGTATGTACACAGTGACTGCACCAGCTGAATAGTGAGTACAGCTCTGGAGTATAATACAGGATGTAACTCAGGATCAGTACAGGATAAGTAATGTATGTACACAGTGACTGCACCAGCAGAATAGTGAGTGCAGCTCCGGAGTATAATGCAGGATGTAACTCAGGATCAGTACAGGATAAGTAATGTATGTACACAGTGACTCCACCAGCAGAATAGTGAGTGCAGCTCTGGAGTATAATACAGGATGTAACTCAGGATCAGTACAGGATAAGTAATGTATGTACACAGTGACTGCACCAGCTGAATAGTGAGTGCAGCTCTGGAGTATAATGCAGGATGTAACTCAGGATCAGTACAGGATAAGTAATGTATGTACACAGTGACTCCACCAGCAGAATAGTGAGTGCAGCTCTGGAGTATAATACAGGATGTAACTCAGGATCAGTACAGGATAAGTAATGTAATGTCTGTACACAGTAACTGCACCAGCAGAATAGTGAGTGCAGCTCTGGAGTATAATACAGGATGTAACTCAGGATCAGTACAGGATAAGTAATGTATGTACACAGTGACTTCACCAGCAGAATAGTGAGTGCAGCTCTGGAGTATAATACCGGATAAGTAATGTAATATATCTGCATTGTGACTCAATTTTTACATAGATTAATCCATATGTAACATAACATTTTGATAAAATATAAATATAAACATAAGAATTATTTCACTTTTATTTTTCTTTGTAGATTGTCATCATTATAACCTCCTCTGTTGGGTGTCCTTGGCTCTTCCTATAAAGCGTAGCCTCCTGAGTGTCTGACTAATGATCTGCACACAAGAATTAGTTTGATTATGCCCAATGTACTCAAAATCATTGCAACCTTTCAAAGCTGATTCTGCCAAGACAAAAGATTCTTAATGTCTTTAAGATTCTCAAGCCTTTTAGTCTGTTAGAGTCAAGTATTTCCACCATTTCTAATGTAATTAGCTTTTTCTCTTCTTCTGACACCATAAGCTTTACATTGACTGTGACGTTGTGGCTCTGTATTGATTTAGAATAAACGACACCTTTCTGTTGCCGAGATTTAATTTGAAAATGTATAAAGTGAGTAATTGGGCTGATTAACAAGCCAAAAATGCTATATAAATATTCTCAACGCAGTCATATCAAGAGCATGTAATGTAACATTTGTACTATAAGTAGAGCTGATAGTCTAATGGAAAAGAGTAAATGTATGGACGTGAAATATAGATAGAAAATCTTCTATTCAGCCGCTATAATAAAAAAGTTGACCCATCAGAAGAGTGGTTGGGCTACTTTCACACTGGCGTTTTGGCTTTCCGTTTGTGAGATCCGTTCAGGGCTCAGCGGTCCAAAACGGATCAGTTTTGCCCTAATGCATTCTGAATGGAAAAAGATCCGCTCAGAACGCATCAGTTCGCCTCCGTTCCATCTCTAGTCCGCTTTGGAGACGGACACCAAAACGCTGCTTGCAGCGTTTTGGTGTCCGTCTGACGAAACTGAGCCAAACGGATCCGTCCTGACACACAATGTAAGTCAATGGGGACGGATTCATTTTTAATGACACAATCTGGCACAATAGAAAACAGTTCCGTCCTCCATTGACTTTCAATGGTGTTCAAGACGGATCCGTCTCGGCTATGTTAAAGATAATACAAACGGATCCGTCCTGAACGGATGCAGACGGTTGTATTATCTGAACGGATCCGTCTGTGCAGATCCATGACAGATCTGCACCAAACGAGAGTGTGAAAGTGGCCTTAGATAACACATAAAGGGAGACACTCTATAGTCAGAGAAGAGGACTTGGCATGACCATGTACTAGTCACCCATTAAATGTACATGGATCTGTGTAATTTAATATCTATCCTGGAAAAATTCTTGAATTGGCATTTTTTTAATTTATTTTTTAGATAGTAGCTGGGGATCCAGCAGCTAGATGTCCAAAGATCAGTCTATCATTCGAAGAAGAGCTGCCGAACAAAATGAAGCTTATCCTAATGGGCTATGCTGTACTAATCCTGAGTTATATCCTGTATTATACTCCAGAGCTGCACTCACTATTCTGCTGGTCCAGTCACTGTGTACATACATTACTTATCCTGTACTGATCCTGAGTTTTACAGCATGACACGGAGGCTCCTATTGCTATCTCTTCCTTTACTGTTCCACCAATAGCAGCAAAGAAAATTTACATAATGAACATGGTAACCATAGTAACACAATGTCCCTCCCCAGACAGCCCCTATAATAGGCAGCTCTTCCTCTAGGTCTTCCTCTTTCTTTGCTGCTGCCACCAGATAAGTGCTGCAATTTTTACCTTAGGATCTCTATTATTTCAGATCATTTATTGCCTTTGATTTAGAATATATATATGTTTATCTATCGGTTTTATCCCATATTTGCTTTTTGCTAAAACACCTGCATTCTACTACTGTATATCTCCTGTTTTTGCTGGTTTTCTTCCCCTTGTTATTCCCTGGGGGTGTTATTTTGCTGTTTTGTACCCTTTTCGGGGGGGTCTTCCCCCCCCCGTCAGCTCATATTGTTATCCCACATTCATTCCCTCCTACTGCGATCCGCTACATATTCCCCCTTTTTACCGGCGTTTGGCGCTTCTTTCATGGCGTCTTTAGCTCAGGTCTCCTTTCCCTGACGGCCGGATCTTCTTTCTCCACTTTCCCGGGCTTGCGCGTAGTCTCGCGAGATCCCGGCGGCCATCTTGGTTCTCGCCTATCGCGGGATCTCGGTCTGCATCTCAGTTCCGCCTTCCTGCGCTCAGGTACAGTCGCATTGCCCTGCTCCTGCTCCCGCTCCTACCGCATCGCGCCTGGGTGATTAACCCTTGCGACGTCGCTTTAGGTACAGGTAGTTAGCTCCCTAATTTGGCCCTATTATTTTCTTATCCCTGGCTGAATCGATATTCATACCACTATGTCAGCAGCCGATTTACCCTCCTCCCAGGCCTGCCCACTGCCTGCAGATGAGATGGAGGTAGAGAGGGATATCCCTCACACATTGGCCCTACAGCAGTCGGTCTCCAGTGCCATAATGACTGCCATGGACTCCATGTCCAGTATGCTGGCTGCCACTATTTCTCAGGCCCTTGCTGCACACCCTCCTAGAGAGGCCTTGCAGACTACCCACGTTATAAATACGCCATCTGATGCCATTGTCGCTCCTGTTTCACAGGATAATAGAACTGGTGTGCGTACTGCCACCCATGAGAGCGTGCAACATTCACGCAAGAGAGCCTTACCGCGCCAGGCAGAAAAGGCGCGTACGTGGAAATGTGCCAGAGCACAACCAGGTACCGATTCAGATTCTGATCTGGGCTCAGATTTAGAGGCGTTTGAGGATCATGATTATCCCTCTGATGAGGAGACCCCGGATCCAACTCCCACTACCAGGGGCCCCGTCCCCTCTACTTCCCTAGTAAGCTCAGTCCCTTCAGCGGTTGATCTGACGTCTGCTTTGGTAGACCCTGTGGGCGAACTTATGTTCGATCCGGACACTCTCCACCACCCCCGGTCAGCGGAATGGCTCCCGTCCGATCATGTGGCTAAATATTTGGAATCTCGGGTTCGCCACCCGCTAAGTAAAGAAGCGCGTAACAAGCTACGTGCCGAGTGCCCTAGACCCGTGGTCCCTAATAAGGTCTGTGATACCCCTGTGGTCGACCCTAAAATGACCCAATTTTTGGCGAAATCAGGCTGGAACCCCCGTAGAGGGTTAGACTCCGCCTTGAGGAGCTGCCAGGACAAACTCCTGGATGTATTTGGGCCCCTTACTAAACTACTAGAATTGGCTGAAACTGCCAGAGCGGATGGCTCGCGTATAGATCCCGAAGAGCTTCGTGGCTGGGCTCAAAGAGCGATTTGTGTCGCGGGCAACGCCAAGACATCCTTATGTATTGAACGGCGTAAGGCCATTCTTTTTAAATTAGACCCCAAACTAGCTAACCTTGCCCTTACGGAGGCAGGTAAGGAGGCACAAGGACTGCTGTTCGGCGACTCCTTTATTAAGGATCTTGGCCGATTTGTAGGCGCATTTACGGCATTAGATAAGGCCCAGTCCTCAATGCGCAGAGTATTTCAGGGACGGGTCTCCAGCAGGGCCGGCAGTACCAGGGGCCGTCTGTCCGGCCGTTCCAATTTCCAAGCCCGAGGCATGGGCAGAGGCTCCTATCACCAGAGACCTCCTTTCCAGGATCATAGAGGCTCCTCATCCTTCTTCCCGGCCAGAGGCGGCAACTGGCGCTCCAGGTCCTTCCGTGGAAACCCCAACTCCAGGAAACCTTTTGGTAAGTCTTCCCCCTGTGGGGGATTTTTCGGATCATTGTATCGGAGGCAGACTCCGTCATTTTTCCCGTGCCTGGTCAGTCATCACTTCCGACCCATGGATTCTATCCACAGTCATGGGCTTTCACATCGAGCTCATAGACTCGCCTTACCTCCTACCTCCTCCCCCCCTGTTTGTTCATTCAAGACCAGATTGCTCCCAGGTAGACCTGGAGCTACTATCACTCTCCCACAAGTGTGCGATAGAAAGGGCGCCTCCTTCTCACAGGAGGGTCCTCAGCAATATCTTTCTGGTCCAGAAGAAAGGGGGTCAGATGCGCCCGGTTATCAACCTACGCTCTCTGAATTCCATAGTGCGCTATCGCCACTTCAAGATGGAGGGGATTCACCTCCTCAGAGACTTGCTTATGCCGGGGGATTGGATGGTGAAACTGGACCTGAAGGATGCTTACCTGACGGTACCGATTGCCCCCCAATCCAGGGACCTTCTATGTTTTCAGTGGGGAGAAGAGATTTGGCGGTTCACCTGCCTCCCTTTCGGCCTGTCTTCGGCTCCTTGGTGCTTCACCAAGCTGATGCGTCCGGCCATGTCGTGGCTTCGCAGTCGGGGTGTACGTCTGATCGTCTATCTGGACGACATTCTTATCATGCACCATTCCAAATCAACCTTGCTGATACATCTAGGCTGGACGTCAGATCTGCTGTCACGCCTCGGTTTTTTCCTCAATTTGGAGAAATCTTGCCTGACCCCTCTGCAGAGGATGGAATTTCTGGGCTTCACGGTGGATTCAGTGTCCGAATCCCTCAGTCTCCCGACATCCAAACTGCGATCAATTCGGAAAGAACTGCGACACGCCCTGTCTACCCCTCAGTTGACCCTACGGCATCTGGCCCGCATCATTGGCCTGCTCGCCTCTTCCATCCAGGCGGTGTTTCCTGCTCCACTGCATTATCGAGCCCTGCAACGGCTGAAGATTGCACACCTCCGCACAGGTGCGGCGTTTGCAGATTTAGTTACCTTGGACTCAGAAGCCAGGGAGGAGCTTCAGTGGTGGATCGACAACTTAGAGGCATAGAATGGCAAGGCGATCTTCGGCCTTCAACCAGAGTTTACGATAGAATCGGATGCGAGTCTGCAGGGCTGGGGTGCCAACTGCAACGGGGTCTCCACGGGCGGCCGCTGGACGACGGACGAAACACGCCTTCACATCAACGCGCTGGAACTGCAAGCCGGATCATTTGCCATTCGGAGCTTCACCAATGGGATGGCTCATGCCTGCGTCCTCCTACGTATGGACAACGTGTCTGCGGTTCGTTACGTCAACCGTTTGGGTGGTACCCAGTCAGCAACTCTGGCTCGGCTTGCGAAGGAGTTTTGGTCATATTGCCTTTCCAGGGACATTGTGGTCCAAGCGGAATACCTACCCGGCCTCCACAATACTCGGGCGGACCGGAGCTCCCGTTGCTTTATGGACGGCAGCGATTGGCAGCTGGCCCCGAACATATTTTCCGCGATATCGGACGTCTGGGGTCCCTTCTCGGTGGACCTGTTTGCTTCATGACTCAACGCACAGCTTCCTCGATTCCTCAGCCGGCGCCCGGATCCGGGAGCAGAGGCAGTGGACGCATTCCTGCAGGATTGGTCGAGCTCCCTTCTATATGCTTTTCCTCCTTTTGCGATGATTCCGAGGATGCTGCTTCAGGTGCGTCGCCAGAGGGCCGAACTGATGGTGGTGATTCCCTTCTGGGGGACTCAGAGTTGGTTTCCAGCTCTACTGGAGCTTCTTGTGGACATACCTTTTCTTCTCCCAGACCACGTAGATCTTCTTCGCGATCCCAGAGGGTTGAGCCACCCGCTTCTGCTGGAAGGATCCCTACCGTTGCTGGCGTGCCGAGTCTCAGGATACCTGGAGAAGTCGAGGGCGTTTCGGAGGCAACTAGACGCCTCCTGGACAATGCATGGGCTCCCGGCACTAGAAAATCTTACCGGGCAGCTTGGGGATCTTGGTCTAGTTGGTGCCTTGAACGGAACCTTGATCCCATTTTGGCATCTGTGAGTCATTTGTTACAATTTCTTACCTCCTTGTTTGAGGCTGGTAAAGCTTATAGAACGATCAACCGCTTTCGGTCTGCGATCTCCTCTACTCATCAGGGCTTCGACGGTAGACCTGCGGGCCAGCACCCTTTGGTTTCCCGCTTACTTCGCGGCTCGCGTCTTGCTCGTCCTCCTCGTCCTCGATTTGTGACCACTTGGGATGTTTCGTTGGTTTTGTCATTTTTGTCGGCTTGGCCCAGCAATCCGGACCTCTCCTTGAGACAACTATCTACCAAGTTACTTGTACTTTTCTGCCTTATTTCCTGTAAACGGGTGTCGGATGTTCGAGCTCTGGATCATGACGCTAGATCCTTCACTCCGGAAGGTGTATCCTTCAATATTTCTAGACGTACCAAAACACACATTAGAGAGGTGTCATATCCCAGTTTCCCGTCCTCTCCGGCTCTTTGTCCGGTGGCTTGCTTGCGAGAATACGAATCCCGAACAAGGGCTTACCGCTCTCCCTTGGTTCCCCAGCTTTTCCTTTCTATTCGCCATCCTTTCGGACCGGTCTCCAGTCCGACTTTGGCTCGTTGGATGAAGTGGGTTATGTCCCTTGCGGGTATCGATACTGCTATATTTACGGCGCATTCGACGAGAGGTGCATCTGCCACCGCTTTTGCGATTTCTGGTGCGCGTATGGAAGACATCTTACGTCTGGCAGACTGGTCTAGTGTCACGACGTTCAGGGAGTATTATTTTCGTCCTCCTCCTCATTTGTTTGCTTCTGTGATTTCTCAGCTTTGAACTAGCAATAGGAGCCTCCGTGGCTTGCTGTAAAACTTATTGATTTTCCTAGTCTACGACGTAAAAGTCATAGTTTTATTAAAGACACGGAGGCGAGTATTGCCCACCCTGATCTATGGCCCGCCCAACTGTAAATTATTTATTAATGATTAATTATTTGTATATTTATTGATGTATTGTTCGGAGGAGGTTATGTTTATGATGTTTATTTATTTATATATTTGTTTATATATTTATTGTATTTATGGCATTTATCTTTTCTATTGAAGTTTATTAGATGGCATTACGGTTCATTTCCGGTTATCGACTGTCTGACTTGATTTGTTCCAGAATGATATTCACTCTGGCCATATTCTTTATTTTATTTCAGGGTGAGAGTTCACTGACTTCCAGGATCTGCGTCCTTCTAATTTCCTGCTAAAGTGTTAGCCATGTTGGCTTCGATTGAATGGTTCGGTGGGAGCTGTGTCGTTTCGCTTCCAGTTTCCGGTTCTAGTTGACGGTTCCAGTTGATGTCCAGTTACGGTGCCAGGTTCAAAGAAAGAGGAAGACCCAGAGGAAGAGCTGCCTATTATAGGGGCTGTCTGGGGAGGGACATTGTGTTACTATGGTTACCATGTTCATTATGTAAATTTTCTTTGCTGCTATTGGTGGAACAGTAAAGGAAGAGATAGCAATACTCGCCTCCGTGTCTTTAATAAAACTATGACTTTTACGTCGTAGACTAGGAAAATCAATAAGTTACATCCTGTATTATACTCCAGAGCTGCACTCACTATTCTGCTGGTCCAGTCACTGTGTACATACATTACTTATCCTGTACTAATCCTGAGTTATATCCTGTATTATACTCCAGAGCTGCACTCACTATTCTGCTGGTCCAGTCACTGTGTACATACATTACTTATCCTGTACTGATCCTGAGTTACATCCTGTATTATACTCCAGAGCTGCACTCACTATTCTGCTGGTGGAGTCACTGTGTACATACATTACATTACTTATCCTGTACTGATCCTGAGTTACATCCTGTATTATACTCCAGAGCTGCACTCACTATTCTGCTGGTGCAGTCACTGTGTACATATATTACTTATCCTGTACTGATGCTCAGTTACATACTGTATTATACTCCAGAGCTGCACTCACTATTCTGCTGGTGCAGTCACTGTCTACATACATTACTTACCCTGTACTGATCCTGATATACGTTCTGTATTATACTCTAGAGCTGAAGTCATTGCTCTGATGGTGGAGTCACTGCGTGCATACATTAAATTACATCACTTATCCCGAACTGATCCTGAGTAGTGAATGCAGCTATTGGGACTTTGACACAATTCTAAGATTTTTGGCTCTATGCACCACCACAATGGATTTGAAATGAAAATGTGCTTTAACTGCAGACTGTCAGCTTTAATTTGAGGGTATTTACATCCAAATCAGGTGAACGGTGCAGGAATTACAACAGTTTGCATATGTGCCTCCTACTTGTTAAGGGACCAAAAGTAATGGGACAGAATAATAACCATAAATCAAACTTTCACTTTTTAATACTTGGTTGCAAATCCTTTGCAGTCAATTACAGCCTGAAGTCTGGAACGCATAGACATCACTTGACGCTGGGTTTCATCCCTGGTGATGCTCTGCCAGGCCTCTACTGCAACTGTCTTCAGTCCTTGCTTGTTCTTGGGGCATTTTCCCCTCAGTTTTGTCTTCACCAAGTGAAATGCTCAATCGGATTCAGGTCCGGTGATTGACTTGGCCATTGCATAACATTCCACTTCTTTCCCTTAAAAAACTCTTTGGTTGCTTTTGCAGTATGCTTTGGGTCATGGTCCATCTGCACTGTGAAGCGCCGTCCAATGAGTTCTGAAGCATTTGGCTGAATATGAGCAGATAATATTGCCCGAAACACTTCAGAATTCATGCTGCTGCTTTTGTCAGCAGTCACATCATCAATAAATACAAGAGAAGCAGTTCCATTGGCAGCCATACAAGCCCACGCCATGACACTACCACCACCATGCTGCACTGATGAGGTGGTATGCTTAGGATCATGAGCAGTTCCTTTCCTTCTCCATACTCTTCTCTTCCTATCACTCTGGTACAGGTTGATCTTGGTCTCATCTGTCCATAGGATGTTGTTCCAGAACTGTGAAGGCTTTTTTAGATGTCGTTTGGCAAACTCTAATCTGGCCTTCCTGTTTTTGAGGCTCACCAATGGTTTACATCTTGTGGTGAACCCTCTGTATTCACTCTGGTGAAGTCTTCTCTTGATTGTTGACTTTGACACACATACACCTACCTCCTGGAGAGTGTTCTTGATCTGGCCAACTGTTGTGAACGGTGTTTTCTTCACCAGGGAAATAATTATTCGGTCATCCACCACAGTTGTTTTCCATGGTCTTCCGGGTCTTTTGGTGTTGCTGAGCTCACCGGTGCGTTCCTTCTTTTTAAGAATGTTCCAAACAGTTGTTTTGGCCACTCCTAATGTTTTTGCTATCTCTCTGATGGGTTTGTTGTGTTTTTTCAGCCTAATGATGGCTTGCTTCACTGATAGTGACAGCTCTTTGGATCTCATCTTGAGAGTTGACAGCAACAGATTCCAAATGCAAATAGCAGACTGGAAATGACCTCTGGACCTTTTATCTGCTCATTGTAATTGGGATAATGAGGAAATAACACACACCTGGCCATGGAACAGCTGAGAAGCCAATTGTCCCATTACATTTGGTCCCTTAACAAGTGGGAGGCACATATGCAAACTGTTGTAATTCCTGCACCGTTCACCTGATTTGGATGCAAATACCCTCAAATTACAGCTGACAGTCTGCAGGTAAAGCACATCTTGTTAATTTTATTTTAAATCCATTGTGGTGGTGTATAGAGCCACAAATGTTAGAATTGTGTCCATGTCCCAATATTTATGGACCTGACTGTAGCACTATAATTGTAGTATATATTGAGGGTAGCGGCCTCTTTTAGACTGAGCAACGCCCATCTGCCTGGGGCTTCTGAGCAGAGTATAAATGTAGCTGGTTCCTACACAGCCCTGAATGTTTTAGGCTTAGGTAAGTCCAAGAGAGGCAGTTCTGTTAGTGTTTGGTACCCATCTGCGGAAGCCACCTTGGCACCTGGTAGATGGGACCGACACACGTTTGATCAAAAATGTGCGCAAAGAGCTTCTATTTTTTCATTTATAGTATGTATAATACCATTTTAATTTAGAATGATCCCCATTTCTCAGTTCTGTTGTTTGTATGTGAAATATTTTTGCACATGACAGATAGCACAAGAATGGGGCCTCCTACATGGTAAAGAGAAGAAGATGTATCATCCTTCACTGCAGGCAAACTTACCAGTCAATCCAAAACTTTCTGTGGAATTCATAATGATTTTTGCTTCTGGATGGACATCAGAATTCCACCAACACATCTTTTCTTCATGCCGACTGAAAATAAACAAGAGTTCATCTATAGAGAGGTCGTACCCGGCGCCGCTGATCAATACTGTGCTGCGCAGCGTAATCTCAGGCTAGTGATCTATTCATCTTACTTGACTTTCCTTAAAATTACATCTTCTCTGCATCCATCCCTATGACTGGAGGAAAGTCAATACCGATTACCACACATCTTGTTCCGTCTTCTAGCTCTAGTCTCTCACCTACCTCAGAGGATTTTCCTTTTCGTTTGTCCAGGAGGAAAAATGGTTTAATCTCATCAAATTAATGGCTCCTGCGGAATCTTTAAGAAATTGGTCGAGAAACGTTTTAACCCTTTGTAAGGTAAATTGGAGCAATTCGAAGATATGCCTAAGGAAAAAAATTACAGCACCAAGAAGCAGTTGTAGGAATTAAACTTTTTATGATATGACATCTGTAAGAGATTACAATATTAGTGCAAAAGGAGAAGTTTATTGGGATAGTAGCTGCAGTGACCCATCACTGCTAAAAGGTCAAAGGAAAATACTCACTTTAACATGTTAAATGTGGTTTATGCACAGTGAACTACAAAAGGCTTTGTATAGGACGATATAGTTAATCTGGCAGCCTTTAGTTAGTTGCCAGGAGATAGGCTGGTCCAGAATTCCCCCCCTGCCATAAACGTACGTTTATGGCAATAGACTTTACTGCATGTGGGAATGGGTAAATTGCTTCTTGCTCCTATCACATTTCTGAGACAGACTGGCCATCCACTAAAGGACTGCACCCTGTAACTGAGAACTGCAGAAAATATTTTGAGAGTAATTGCACACCTGTGTTCAATTGGGAAGAATGGGATATCTAGAGAGAGACTTAGAGGGGAACATTGCACTGCCTACCCCTAATACACAGCCTTCTAGAGAACTACTGCCTTGTAGACTTTGAAACAGTGCTACTGCTTGTATTTTTACAGCAACTCTCATCCTCTATTCAGTAACGAGACTTTATTTGTGCTAAAAAAATAAGCAGGAATGGTCACTGCCTCCACAATCCATCTGCCCCTTGCTCCTGTCCTCCTGCTTGCACCCTGCCAAACATCCACCATTTGCCTCAGCCACCACTCCTATCCTCTCCAGCCCTTCTATCACACTCTCCTGTGAACCAGGATGCCACATACTCTATTTATCTGCCTCTAGCCTGGATACAAAAGGAGATACAGTAATGCATTGAGGCGTACAGGTTCCATATGTTATACTGCGGCACATTTGCCCACAAATGTTTCAACTGGGCCTGTATCTCTAGATTGTTGAAGCTGGAGTCCCAGCTGGTCCCCTAAATACTTGATGAATGCTTGACTGGGCAGCAAAAACAAAGGAAGCATTGCACTGTGGTGGAGAAATTCCTGGGAAACCTTTACTGTGTGGGGGTGTGCAGTATCCTGCTGAAAAATGCCAATTGGAAGCACTACCATGAGAGGAACACATGTGATGTCCTGCAGATCATCACTGATCTGTTAGTGTCACTAATATCACTATTAAGGGTAATTAACTTTCATATGCGATGTCTCCCCAGCAGTTGGCACAGTGTGATGCTCCACAGCAATGGCAGGATTGAAACGCTCGCCACAAGGCCTCCAAATTCTAACCCAAACTTCATGGGATCCCAAACAGAACCTGAAGACGATGGCGGTTGGAATGTAAGTGGCTCAGTGACACCAAATTTCCTTCTGCTAAGCACCTGGAAATGGTCTGAGTGGAGACAGGGGTGTGTAATAAAGCTAACACCTATGTCTGAATGATGGACAATGAATTTATGGAAGTTGTTCATGCTTGTCAGCGCATCAAACAGCGGATCCTCTCTACTGGTGCTCTGTTGTAAATGTGCCCTCACGTCCCATGCATGTTTGAGGCCAGTGATTGGCTTCAGTGGTGACCTGTATGCACCTCTGCAGCCCGGCGGATGACATCAGCAGAGAAGGAAAGCAGCTCAGCACTGGAAAAAGCAGGGGAGAAAACGGTTGAGTATTCATTCACTTGCTATTTTAGGACATTTAGAGAGGTTGGTCAAGTTTTTATATAACTTGGAAAAACTCTTTAAAGGATAACTGTCATATTTTCATTAACAAAAAAATCTATTTTAGCATATGTTACTGCTGCAGCAGCATTATATAAGGCATAAAGCACTCTTTAGTTTCTTCACTTACCACTGTTTTCCTTGAATTTCCCTCTTAGTTACGCCTGTTTTGAATCCTACATTATGAGGATCTTCTCAAGATGGCTCATCTGCCAGTTCTCTGAGGCCAAAACTGCATTCCCTCAGGTAACGTACAAACTTGCTGTAGCACGCCCAGCAGCTTCCTGCCAGCCAATCAGATTGGATTACTGAGAGACACACCTCCTCACTCTGAAGCCTAATGCAGGCATGCAGTGTGAAGGACCGCCCCTCTGTCTTCTGTTTATACTAAAGAGAAGACAGAGAAGCCCTAGCAACATTCTTTAAGGGACTAGTGGAAAGGAACAAGAGACATTAATGAAAGCTGCTATTGTAAGGAAATTACAGATCTTTTGGCATTCATTGACAGACTAACTCAGGTATACATGCCTAGCTCTAATAAACTAGCAAATAAAAAAAATATAACAGTTATCCTTTAAATGTGCTATGCCATCAGGATCTATTAAGCCTTATGTATTGCATAAAGGTAGAAAACTCGCTTGGGCCACTCTCTATAAACCAGAATAGGCTAGATCTAGCAAGCAGTTGTGGTGGGGAAAATAAGCACGAAGAGCTAATTTACTGGGGGTCTAAGAAGCCAGTCCCCTGATGAATTTGGTCGCCCCTTTAATTTAACCTACAACATCCTCAATTTACTGTATTTCATACTAGTCATTGAACATGGATAAGCATGCTTGGGGTTAGCAGGGGTGGTGCTTACATAAGCAGGGGTGGTGCAACCATAAGCAGAGGTGTGGCTAACAGGCTAAGCCATTGGTTAATAGAGGACGCTCCGCCTAATGTGGATGGTGAGGAACAACAGTTGACCTCGTTTGTAAAGTACATGCAATTTTTCTGTAATTTTTCTTACCATTTTGGTATCGTATTGTATGTAAATTCAAAGGAGAAAGTAGAAACGGTTCCAAGACTACAAGAACTTGCCATTGACTGTGTCTTGAACCCATGATCTCTCTTACAAGTCCTCTACTATCAAGGCAAAACATGGTCTAGTCTTTTGTCTATCAGTATCCGGCTGAGTAGCGTTTCTTCCCAATACATAGAAATAAGTGGTGAGATGATGGGATCACCGTCTTCCGGTAGAGATAGAATTTCCTTGCAGGCTTCTTTATCTTCCTTCTTCTGACAGCCGTCCACTTCTAATGCTGCCTAATCATTAGTAGCTGATGACTCCTCTCTTCACTGTCAGCAGTGACACATCATTAGTGTGTAATCTCACCTGCGTCTCACCGGAGACTGGGAGAATTTCACACGAGAAATAGCCAAAACGAGGGCCTTGATTTTCTCAAGTTTTCAAAGAGAACTTGTCTTTTAGCAGCTTCTCAAACCGAAATATCATAAACATAAAAGTGTCAGCTTTAGCTGTACACGCAAATTCCTCCTGCAGGGTGTGTATTTCTGAGCTAGATGCCACATTAAGATTTGTTTACAGCTGCAATCTCTCCGTGAAGTGGAATCTTACAGGATGGAGCTTATTATGAGCTTCTAATAGGCATTTTTCTGTAAAAAAAAAAAAGGGGAAATTGTGCGAGACGATTCCAGGTTTTATCTGTTGATTCATCTAAATGGCGTCTCCGGTGACTGTATCGCTATATTTCATATGGAGATCTTTAATATTGAGTAATGGGAAAAATATATGACATTCCGGGTACATGGAATTGTTTGAAATCAATGCGTTCTTCATATTTGTGGATAGTTACATAGTTAAAGGGGTTGTCCAGGTTCAGAGCTGAACCCGGA
The DNA here is from genome assembly GCF_905171765.1 of Bufo bufo. Lineage (NCBI taxonomy): Eukaryota > Metazoa > Chordata > Amphibia > Anura > Bufonidae > Bufo > Bufo bufo. Next base: position 15,437,771 of record NC_053399.1, on the reverse strand, counting down.
AATATCCCCATTTTCACCCAGGCAGCCCCCCCTGACTTGAGCATCGGAGCACTTCATGCTCCGATGCTCTCCTTTGCCCTGCGCTAAATCACTTAGGACAAAGGCATTTTGTGGAGTTCCGGTAACGTACTGGGCTCTTCTTAGGGCTGCCAGGTGGAGACTTCCGCCCAGCAGTGAGCCCGGTGATGTCACCGGCACTGATGGGCGGGCTTTAGCGCTGCCCTAGCCTGTAAAACAGCTAGGGCAGCACTAAAGCTGGCCCATCAGAGCCGGTGACGTCACCGAACACACTGCTGGGCTAAATAAAAGAGCCCTTGCCCTGCGGGATTCAGCGCAGGGCAAGGGAGCGCATCAGAGCGTAAAGTGCTCCGATGCTCAAGTCAGGGGGGGCTGCCTGGATGAAATTATGGGTATGTCCGGGTTCAGCTCTGAACCCGGACAACCCCTTTAATAGTCCATTAAGTTCAACCAAGGAATGGGTAAGGATGTGAACTTTACAAAAGGGAAACTTCTACGCCTTTTTGGCAACCCAGAGGGGAGACGAGGATGGGAGAAGTGGTGGCAGCTATGATGGTGGTTGTAGTATTCCCAGTTCACGGTAGCAATCTCCACCTTTGGATTTCCCTTGGCCGTGCAATGAAGGAAGGGTTCACCCTTTCTTCTCTCAGGACACATGTTGGACCTTTCTGGGGCTCCTGTCTGATGGTAGTTCGGGTGTCCTTGATGGTGAACAGTTGGCAGGGTACAAAGCAAGAGTACAGGAGCCGGGGCTCGTCGATGATAGAGGCAATAGCCAGGCTCAGTTTTATTAGAATTATGCCTTTTTTACTTGGTAGATGATGAGAGTTACAGTACATATAGCAACAATTAGTGCAGTCCTGGGGTATATCAAAGAGCTTGCTTTTCCCCAAAGGCTGTGTATGGGCAGCAGCAATGGTGGTAGTTTCTCTCTAAACACTTTGCAGTCTTCTCAAACTGATCATGGGGTTTGCAAGTCACTCAAAAATGTAGTAGGCTCCTGACACAATTGCTTTTACTCTGGCAGCTTCTCACTCCACAGGAATGGCATGGCTCAAAAACATCTGCCAAAAGCCAGATACAGAACGACTCGAAACTAGACAAAAATAACTAGACAGGGGCGTGGCCAGCACATCACCCTGGCAACCAAGTTGGAATTGCCAGAGTTACTTACTTAATTGACATATATTCATCCATATCGGATACACAATGCATGGAATAAATGACATTAACCCATTTAGCAAAAATTAACCCTTTTCAGTGCACAGCACAAGCACTATAACTGAGTTAGTCATTTTATACATGGGATGGTTTATTGTGTGATTTTTAATAGGACTGAAAGGGTAACTGAGTTTTCAAAAAAACTTTTGATATGTCATGGAGATATATCAGAAGTTTTGATCAGTAAGGGTCTGAGTGTTGAGACCCCCACTGATCCCAAGAACGAGGAGAGAGAGAGAGAGCGCTTGTATATCGATCTCTCTCTCCTCACTGCAGGAGATGGCTTCAATAGAAAGTCTATGGGCCTGTCTCGACTTTGTCCTCTGCAGCGAGCAAAGAGAGAGGGCGAAATGTGATCAGTGCACTTCTGTCTCCTCGTTCTTAGCAATTGGTGGGGGTCTGAGTGGTGACATATCAAAATCTATGATCTATCAAAAGTTTTTTCAATATTCAGTGACCCTTGAAGGGAAACCAACTCCATTGTCAAGACTTCCAAAAAGTAAAGGTGGAGGACTGCATGTTTGGCACCCCTAATACATTTCTCTGATCATTGGAGCGATTCCTCAAGCACAGGGCCATATATTGTATAGTAGATGTCCTTGGTATTGCAGCCCAGGCCTTTTCCTTTGGATGGGACTGAGCTAACTAGACCATTTGACCAATGAATGTGACATCACTGGCCTAGGAAGAGGCCATAGCACTCAATGGATTGTCACAGCCTTTTCAAACAGCTGATCAGCAGGGGTGTCTGGAATCGGACCCCCACTGCTTAAATATTGGTGGCCTCTCCCGAGGAAAACCCTTTAATAATGTAGGCCCATCTCTGTCCCTCTGTGCATCAGAAAGTCAAATCCATTCCAGCTATGAGCCAGCAAATATTTTAGCTATAGTTTACCCCAGTTTCTGGCACAAATGATAGTAAATTTCACAAGCAGTAGAAGGCCCCGTCCACTTTTCACGAAAGTAGAGATCATAGCGTAAAAGGGCAAAAACTGCTAATTTTTTGCACAATAAATTAAAACAGTTCGATGCCACTTTTCTGGGCCATGGACTTCATAAATTACTCTCAGTGTTAACAATTTCCTTGTTTCTTCTTAAAAATTAAAAATGCTAAGCAGTAAAGTTCATTAGTGAAGTGCTACTGACCTCACAAGATGGGGGAAGGGTCGGAGGGTAGTGCCCAATGCTCATGGGGGGGGGGGATCTACTTATTTAGTGTGCTGAGATGGCTGATATTGCATCTGAAAAACCAGGAAGAGTTCCGTTTGGTTATAGCCTCACCCCTTGGGTTACGCCCCTGCTTACCATATAAGGTGCTGCAACATAAAAATAACCACCTCGTGCTGCAAACCTTGGTTTGAATGACTGAGAACCCAAGACGGTTCTTCTCACAACTCTATTAACACCAAGACGCTATTGCTATGTTAATTATGTAAAACAGATGGAAATTATGAATTGATTTTATTAGGCAATTTTAGAAAAGCAATAAACAAAATTAAATAATTAGTCAAAATCAGAATGGGCTCGCCGTCGGCAAATTCCTTGATTGCACGAGACAGCAATAGACGTGATTGATTTTATACTTTTACTTAAAGTCTCATGAACATGAGTTGACTTTCCAAGGTCAGTGCTGCTTTTATTGGGCTGTTTCCTGCCAAAATGAAAATGTCAAATGTAGTTTAATTAAGACAATGTGGTTGTTTACTTGTCTCAACCTTTATTATCGACTTTATCTTTGGTATCATCTCTAGATGCGTTAAACCTCACTTAAAGGGGTTGTCCCATGAAGAATATTATACATTTATTCCAACCAACACACGAATCTCAATACTTTTGTAATTGCATGTAATTAAAAATGTAGTACAGCTACTGTATAATTCAATAAAAGCTATATGTATAGCACCACCTCCTGGTTGTTCTTTTCCTTATTTCTCTGTCCACCTCAGTAACATCGCTGAGGTGGTCGCACAAGCTCAGTTCTATCCTGTCACCTGATCTATCGTTAGAAGCTAACAGTTACAGGGTGAGCACTGCAGCAGAAAGGACATGTCCTCTGAGAAAAGATGCACCCTGTGCGCTGCAGCAGAAAGGATGTGCCCATTAACTGCTGCATAAAACGCATACCCCCTGAGGTACCAGCCTAAAGAAAATGTAACAAAGTAATTGGAGTGAAGAATGAGGAAATCTCTGGATCCATGTGAGATACAGGTCTGGTTAGGCTTTGTTAAAAATATTTTCTCATTTACTATATGATGTCTGATTTTAATGATAGCATAACCCTTTTAACTATAAATCTCAAATCCTAGAAGCCCTGGAACGTGAGGGCCCTTGAGTAAAAGAGTTCCTGGATGTCAACCCAAACCTGAGCTTAGCAAGCATAGAGCATGATGAGCCACGAACCTATGAACACAACTGGACCTTGATATCTAGATGTCTAGATTTGCCTGGTGAAGACCCAGTACCTATCCAGGAAATACACCATTCCAACCTTTTTCTCAGTGATATACAGATCTCTAGACCATATGTCCTCCTTCCTTATTTGTGGACACCAATAGCATATCCCATATTCACTTGGTCTTCAAGCCCAAGAATCACTCATTCATTATTATTCCATTAAAATAATGGAAGGTTGATGATGAAGGGCTGTCTACTGTCTTGATGGATTCTTGTTCTACCATCGTTATTCCAAGTTTCTGTGTCTACGTTCTGCATTGTCTGTTACTTCGTGAGCTATCAGCGAGCGGTGGTACATTCTTGTAGTCCGGGTCTAGAATAATGTTTTACTTTAGTTTCTTTTGTGAAATGCCTGAAGGAACTGCAAAGAATCATTGAAGTTGCTCTAAATTTGGCCTTCTGATTTCTAAATCTTTCAAAGTAGAGGATTCCTTTGGAAGTCGATGAAGTATGAAACATATGTCCCAAAGGCGAGTGCTAACAAGACAGGAGTTGGCTTTCAATGATAATAAAACATCCAAATAACACAAGAAAGTGACAAAAAAGATAACATTGAGTCTTAACTCCTGGTAAACCTCGGTCTATTGTGCGCAGGTCTTGTGTCACAGTCAGCCATTTAACATGTGGCGGGATAGATTGAAGCCTCTGGGTTAAAGACTTGAAAGGAGCTACTGGATCATCTTATATTAAATGTTTGATATCACACAGTGACTGCTGCCAGGGAGGAACAGGCAAGTCAATGCAGCAATGGGCCCTGGGCTACAGTCCAATTAGAGGGACTCAAATCCAAGAATAAAACACAATGGGGTTTATTTGCCAACACATGAAGCCAGGTTTATAATGCCTTCTATTCCATAAATATGAGACAAAGCATTCTGTTAAATTGTAGCATTTCAAGTAGGTTTATTATTATCCCCCAACAAATAAAAAAAAAAAAAAAAAAACAATATGGCCACCATTACAGTCACTAAAGTCTCCTGGAAGGAAAACACTCTTTAGTTATACATATAAAGGGGCAAAAAAAATAGCACATAATTGGCAGCTTATCCCTTTAGACATCTGGGAAAGCCACTAAATTGCAAGGAGATGGAAACAATGACCAAATGTTAAGACCATGACTTCTTTTGGGTCAAGGTATGGTGGACTTGGAACTACTTGAGGAGTGGCAGCCAACTGAGTTTAATCTAGAGAAGAGTGCTTTAAATAAGTAAATAAGAGCTTTTACATCCCTTCACCATTTTAAGTTCAACATCACTCAAGCTAGAGTCCAATCTCAGAGGACTCAAAGATGATATGAAGGTTCTGTATTACATGGCATTAATGGAGGACAAATACTAGTAGTTGTAATAATGTGTGGATTGCTCAGAAGAGGGGAGCATTTTGGCTACTGGCTCATATACGCTAAGGGTTTCCCAACAATATGATGTAGCTGATGATGTAGTATCTGCAGTATATATCTGAGTAGTCTACAGCACTGGTCCACCAGAAATGTTATCTTCAATCCTTTCACTGTCCTAGCCCACCAGAGTTGTTATCATAAATCCCTACACTTACCAGCAAGGATGTTAAAATCAACTCCTTCTCCGTCCTGGCCCACCACAAAAAAATTATCATTTTCCCCTTTACTGGTCTGGCCCACTAGGGAAGTTAGAATTGACCCATTTGCTTTCCTAGACCACCAGGGGTTTTATAATTACTTCATTGCTTACTGTCACGGCGGACAGGATACAAGATACACAGAATATCAACAAACAAGTGTCTAGGCAAGAAGCTGGGGATAAAGGTGACCTCCTGACAAATCCCTACCAGCTCTCCCTAGACTTCTATGCCCACGTTCAGACCCTGAAGGTGGGAATAAACGTGTCCTCGTGCCTAGGCTGAAGATTCCCTAGAATCCCTAAGATGCTGAAAGGGGGAAAGAGGCAGCCTGCTCCCTCAGACCTGGAGGGGCAGGCGTCTCTCTAACAGCCTAGACAGACAACCACAAGATAAACAAAACCAACTTATCTTTACTGAGCAGGAACAGCAAATCCTTCCTTCCCTCCTCTGAGCCAGACAGAAGCTATAACCCGCACAGGACACTGGGAGTGGGCGTAATTTAAACTCAAACCAACGACCCCACCCAGTGCACCTGAAGGGAGGCGGATATAGCTCAACTCCAAAACAAAAAAAAAAGGCTGCACACATGCTGCTAACCTGGCGGACCTCTGCACATAGCCTGAGCAGGGCATGACACTTACCTAGTTTGCTAGGGATGCTATCATTAACCGCTCCCCTGCCCTAGCTCACTAGAAATATTATCATTCACTTGTTCACTTGACTACCATGGATGGTATCAAAATAATGACATTAAAAAAGTACATCATTCCCTAAAAAAAATCACTCAAGCGACTTCAACCCAAAACTCATTCTCTGTAGAGATTAAACATTTTCTTACATGCAATTCTACTAGCGTGATTTATATGATACAATGCCCTTGCCGAAAATAGTACATTGGCTGGATTAAAAGGGCCCTCAAAACAAGGATTTCAGAACATCTTACGAACATTAAAAAACGGATATATAAAACACTCTCTGTCCAGACATTTTAAGGAGGTCCATAATAAAGACTGTAAGGGGTTAACGTTCACCGCTCTAGAAAGAATTGATAGACATTGGCGAGGAGGTAAACACATTGAAGCTATGTCCAGAGCGGAATCAAGAAAAATCTATGAATTTGGGAACCTGATTCCGGCAGGTCTAAACGCAGAGTTGGAGATTTTTGGATTTCTCTAGACTCCCGTGGGTGGGCCCATCAGCCGACGGAGAATCGCATGTCTGGCTGTCTATCAGCACTGCGATCCTCCCTCTGCGATGGGCACACCCACTATATCCTGAGACTATTAACGAAGAGAAGGAATACACTATATTACAAATAATGTCAGAATCCAATTGGGCATGTCACTATTATTATCTTCATTTTTATTATTCACATCACAATATACCACTGATTTAACCTGACACCAGATTCACAAGACACATTAGATTATATACTAGGATGAAAAATATCCATTCCCTTCACGTCACCAATGTCACCGACACTTTACCATTATTTGCCATTCACTCTATTGAAACGTACACAACTGATAGATTAAATAGAGATGATGTTTTATGTGATATTGTGCAGTAATGATTGTATTAGAGTTAAAACATCGATACTCTGAAACCTTCAGGACAATTTATATAATGTTCTTGATGCGATCAGAAATAGTTCTGACCTATTTTAATGGAAAGCAACTTTACCCCGAATTTTCCCCCATTGGCTGATAAAAGGAGAACATCAGGCATAACATATCCAAAAAACGCAACACTTTATAAAAAAATCGCATGAGAAACGGATATCAACCATAAAGATGCAATTCCGGTGATTCCAGATCAGGTTTTGCGTTTTTCCTGGAGAAAAGTATAAAATGAATCAAATCAAGTTGGGAATTGACCACTGAGGAAGGGGAAAGAGATCCCCGAAACGCGTCTGGTTTTCATAATCATATTCCCCACGGATATTCTGGCTGGAAGCCTATGTGCCAACATCCCAATAGAAGAATTGGAGCGCTCCAAAAGAATAAAGATCCAAAAACAAAGATCGCAGTACCAGCTACCTAAACTCGGACATTGCAAGTCCACCTCTCGCGAGCACCACCTAAGGTCACGTGACAAACTCGAGATCTCAGCACATCGATCGAGAGACAGCGGCAGGGCACGAGTAAGGTGAGACGCCGAGAAATTAAGCCACGGACGGAGAAAGTATACCGTGAGTAAAACTTGACTTTTCTCCTTACAGCCACATCACAACAATTTATCATCGGACAGGTACCTGTGATTTATACTAAGTGAACCAGTCCAAACATATAGTTAAGAGACTGGGACAGGTGTAAGGAATATACGAATTATAGACGCTGTACTGTTACCATCATTCTCATCCCTGAGCCACTACTAAGAGACTGTACTTGGAGGATAAGCGATTAATTAAGAACGAAACAAGAAATCTACACGATTATTATCCATATCTCATGTCGCACCATCATCGTATATTGGGTTGTTCTGCCCAGAACTGTGTTTTATCAATTTTATTAACCCTTTGTGTGGGGATTTTATTACCATTTTTATTACTTTTTCTTACCCTCCTCTTACTTTTGACATCACCATTGGACCTTTTTTTTTCCACTTTTTTATTTTTAATATATTTTTTATATTTTTTCACCAGTTATTTTATATTAAGGACATTTGCTGCAGCTACTACATGGGCTCTTATTTTTAGTATGTTATACTCTTAAGATCAGTTTTATCTTGTGTTACCAAATAAACCATTGTGTATCTTATTAGATATAATTACGTTTTCATTCACACGTGGGAGTGCCAGTCTCAAACCATATTTTTCTCAAACCACCTCTGTCCTGACCAAAAGGGAAACTTATCATTTCACCCTCTCTGCAATTGACCACCAGAGATGCTATCATTAAATTTCTGACTGCCCTACTTCACCAGGGTTGTAATCATCAACTTCCTCGTCTTTGTGGGGATGTTATAAACTAACTCCTTCTCTATCCTGACCCACCACAAAATGTATCATTTTTCCCTTTACTGGTCAGGCCCACTAGGGAAGTTAGAACTGAACCATTTGCTTTCCTAGACCACCAGGGGTGTTATAATTACAACCCTAGCTCACTAGGGATGATATCATTAACCGCTCCCCTACCCTAGCTCACTAGAGATATTATCATTCACTTGTTCAATTTACTTGACTACCAGGGATGGTATAAATAATGCCATCTCTATTCTGATCCAAAGGGAAACTTATCATTTGACCCTCCCTGCAATGGACCACCAGAGATGTTATCATTAAATCTTTGACTGCCCTAGTTCAACAAGGTTGTAATCATCAACTTCTTCACCTAAGTAGCCCAGCGTGGATGCTATAAACTAACTCCTTCTCTTTTCTGTCCCACCATAGTGCATAGTAAAATACATTATTAAAGGGGATTTCTGAGATATTTAAACTAACGACCTATTCTCTGGATAGGTCATCCATATCTGATCTTTGGGGGTCCATCCACCAGGATTCCCGCCAATCAGCTGTTTGAGAACACACTGGCTCTTGCAGTAGTGCCATGACCTTCTCATGTGATGTCACGTTTATCGGCCACGTGGCCTATGCTCAGCTCTGCTCCATTGACATGAATGGGGCTAAGCTGCGATACCAAGCACAGCCGCTATCTAACGAACTGCACTGTGCATGGTGAGGCGAGAGAAGGCCGCATCGCTACTGCGACCACCGGTGTCTTCTCAAATAGTTGATCGGCTAGGGCCCCGGGTGTCGGACCTCCACCGATCAGATACTGGTGACCTATCCAGAGGATAAGTCATCAGTTAAAAAACCTAAGAGTCCCTTTAAAGACTATAAACTGCAGCAGCCTCCAAAAATCCTGAGATGGTGTGAGGCCATTAGAAGCTACACAACAAAACAAAACCTTTGAAATTAATATCGACTCTACAATTTAGCAAACAGACATGTCTAGATGTAAAACAGCTAAAGATGAATGTGTCCTCGCCGACACCGCAATTATCAGCAATTGTATGATACATGGCGAGAATGTAAGAGAGGGTCCGGCTCCGCCATCAGAGGCAGGTACACAATTACCAGAGCCACCGGCCTTTTTTCCTCAGCTTTTCAGGCTACGTTCCTTTTGTTAATTGGATTTGTACATCAGTATATAATTATGAACTTTCAAGATGAAGGCGTTCGGAAAGCAATAATTATTTCCATTCTGTTGTTCCATTTTCTGGAAACATGGGGGTCAACATTAGAAACAGACGAGCCCTAATTAGCAATTAATTTGGAAAGTCATTACGCACAAGACAGATAGCTGTGGTCTCTGGTTGTGATTGTTTGTGAAAGGAAAGGGTTTTAATATAATATCCATACCTGTCAGGGAGCAAGCACAAAATGTACAGAAATGGCCCTTTATATAAATTTGCATCAACTCCATCCCTTTGTAGACCTATTTAACCTCTTAAGGACACATGACGTACCGGTACGTCATGATGTCCTGGTACTTAAGGACACATGACGTACCGGTACGTCATGTGTTGTTCCGATCACTGCCGCCCGGCCGGCAGTGATCGGAACCCGGTGCCTGCTCAAATCATTGAGCAGGCACCTAGGCTAAATGCGCGGGGGGGTCCCGTGACCCCCCCATGTCGGCGATCGCGGCAAACCGCAGGTCAATTCAGACCTGCGGTTTGCTGCGATTTTCTGCAGTTTCTGGTCCCCGCGGTCCCTGACCGCGGGGATCAGAAACTTTATATGCCTAAAATGATGTTTTATTAACCCCCCCTGCACCCCCGAATGATTTTATGGTGGCGGGAGGTGCAGGGGGAGGGTTGCGGGCGGTGTGGGCGGTGCGGGAGGCGGGCGGTGCGGCAGGCGGGATCGCGATCCCCCGCCCGCCTCCCCTTGTATAATCGTTGGTTTCTAGTGGGTATACCAGGGTGCCAGCACATTGCTGGCACCCTGGTATAAACGGCTGACATCTGCGATGCGATGTCAGCCGTTTAACCCTTTCCATACAGCGATCCGTACGGACCGCTGTATGGAAAAGGTTAACAGCGCAGGGAGCTCCCTCCCTCTCCCATCGGGGGGCTGCTGTGCCTTTGCAGCCCCCCGATGGGGAGGGAGAGAGCCCCCAGACAGCCCCCCGATAGATTCCCTCCTTACCCTTCCCCGTCTGCGCAGTTCTGACCTGTACTGAGCAGACGGGGAAGGTTCCCATGGCAACAGGACGCCTCTCAGGCATCCTGCTGTCCATGGTGCTGAACAGATCTATGCTAAAAAGCATAGATCTGTTCAGACAAGTGTAAAATACAATACAGTACAATATATATTGTTCTGTACTGTATTATACAGACATCAGACCCACTGGATCTTCAAGAACCAAGTGGGTCTGGGTCAAAAAAAAAGTTAAAAAAAGTAAAAATCAAAAAACACATTTATCACTGATTAAAAATGAAAAAAATAAAATTCCCTACACATGTTTGGTATCGCCGCGTCCGTAACGACCTGATCTATAAAACGGTTATGTTACTTTACCCGAACGGTGAACGCCATAAAAAAAATAAATTAAAAACTATGATGAAATTGAAATTTTGCCCACCTTACTTCCCAAAAAAGGTAATAAAAGTGATCAAAAAAGTCGCATGTACGCCAAAATAGTACCAATCAAACCGTAATCTCCTCCCGCAAAAATCATACCCTACCCAAGATAATCGCCCAAAAACTGAAAAAACTATGGCTCTTAGACTATGGAAACACTAAAACATGATTTTTTTTGTTTAAAAAATGAAATCATTGTGTAAAACTTACATAAATAAAAAAAAAGTATACATATTAGGTATCGCCGCATCCGTATCGACCGGCTCTATAAAAATATCACATGATCTAACCCCTCAGATGACCACCGTAAAAAAAAAAAATAAATAAGGATGTAAAAAAAGCCATTTTTTGTCATCTTACGTCACAAAAAGTGTAATAGCAAGCAATCAAAAGTCATATGCACCCCAAAATAGATGCCAATCAAACCGTCATCTCATCCCGCAAAAAATGAGACCCTACTTAAGATAATCGCCCAAAAACTGAAAAAACTATGGCTCTTAGACTATGGAGACACTAAAATATTTTTTTTTGTTTTAAAAATGAAATCATTGTGTAAAACTTACATAAATAAAAAAAATTGTATACATATTAGGTATCGCCGCGTCCGTGACAACCTGCTCTATAAAATTACCACATGATCTAACCTGTCAGATAATGTTGTAAATAACAAAAAATAAAAACGTGCCAAAAAATCTATTTCTTGTTACCTTGCCGCACAAAAAGTGTAATATAGAGCAACCAAAAATCATATGTATCCTAAACTAGTACCAACAAAACTGCCACCCTATCCCGTAGTTTCTAAAATGGTGTCACTTTTTTGGAGTTTCTACTCTAGGGGTGCATCAGGGGGGCTTCAAATGGGACATGGTGTCAAAAAAAACAGTCCAGCAAAATCTGCCTTCCAAAAACCGTATGGCATTCCTTTCCTTCTGCGCCCTACCGTGTGCCCGTACAGCAGTTTACGACCACATATGGGGTGTTTCTGTAAACTACAGAATCAGGGCCATAAATAATGAGTTTTGTTTGGCTGTTAACCCTTGCTTTGTAACTGTAAAAAAAAATATTAAAATGGAAAATCTGCCAAAAAAGTGAAATTTTGAAATTGTATCTCTATTTTCCATTAAATCTTGTGCAACACCTAAAGGGTTAACAAAGTTTGTAAAATCAGTTTTGAATACCTTGAGGGGTGTAGTTTCTTAGATGGGGTCACTTTTATGGAGTTTCTACTCTAGGGGTGCATCAGGGGGGCTTCAAATGGGACATGGTGCCAAAAAAACAGTCCAGCAAAATCAGCCCTCCAAAAACCAAACGGCGCACCTTTCACTCTACGCCCCGCTGTGTGCCAGTACAGTAGTTTACGGCCACATATGGGGTGTTTCTGTAAACAGCAGAGTCAGGGCAATAAAGATACAGTCTTGTTTGGCTGTTAACCCTTGCTTTGTTAGTGAAAAAAATGGGTTAAAATGGAAAATTAGGCAAAAAAATGAAATTCTCAAATTTCATCGCCATTTGCCAATAACTCTTGTGCAACACCTAAAGGGTTAACGATGTATGTAAAATCAGTTTTGAATACCTTAAGGGGTGTAGTTTCTTAGATGGGGTCACTTTTAGGGAGTTTCTCCTCTAGGGGTGCATCAGGGGGGCTTCAAATGGGACATGGTGTAAATAAACCAGTCCATAAAAATCAGCCTTCCAAAAACCATATGGTGTGCCTTTCACTCTGCGCCCCGCTGTGTGGCCGTACAGTAGTTTACGGCCACATATTGGGTGTTTCTGTAAACGGCAGAGTCAGGGCAATAAAGATACAGTCTTGTTTGGCTGTTAACCCTTGATTTGTTAGTGGAAAAAATGGGTTAAAATGAAAAATTAGACAAAAAAATGAAATTCTCAAATTTCCTCCCCATTTGCCAATAACTCTTGTGCAACACCTAAAGGGTTAACAATGTATGCAAAATCAGTTTTGAATACCTTGAGGGGTGTAGTTTCTAAGATGGGGTCATTTTTGGGTGGTTTCTATTATGTTAGCCTCGCAAAGTGACTTGAGACCTGAACTGGTCCCTAAAAATTGAGTTTTTGTAAATTTCTGAAAAATTTCAAGATTTGCTTCTAAACTTCTAAGCCTTATAACATCCCCAAAAAATAAAATATCATTCCCAAAACAATTCAAACATGAAGTAGACATATGGGGAATGTAAAGTCATCACAATTTTTGGGGGTATTACTATGTATTACAGAAGTAGAGAAACTGAAACTTTGAAATTTGCAAATTTTTTAAATTTTTTGTTAAAATAGGTATTTTTTGGTGCAAAAAAAATAATTTTTTTGACTTCATTTTACCAGTGTCATGAAGTACAATATGTGACGAAAAAACAATCTCATAACGGCCTGGATAAGTCAAAGCGTTTTAAAGTTATCAGCACTTAAAGGGACTCTGGTCAGATTTGCAAAAAATGGCCTGGTCCTAAGGTGTAAAAAGGCTGTGTCCTTAAGGGGTTAAAGAACCGTCCTCAGGAGCATGACTAGGGCAGACAGGGCATGTGCTCTTAGACACAGAGTTAGGTATGACAGGTACCTAAGAGTACACCATACAATGTATGTAGTATGTATGTGTAGTAAATAAACTGATACAAAAAAAGAAAAGAAAAAGAAGACCTGGAAAATTTAACACGATTGAGCTCAGACTGGAAAAGTATAAACTGCTAGTGGTGCTTGGTTAATTATCACACAACCAAGCTGGTGCTCCCTATATGTTGAGGCAGGGTCATATTAATACTCAGTGGTATCTACCATTGCTGTCATACAGGTCACCACTCTGACATGGTAGAGGTCATGCAGATCCTGGATATCTTCCTGTGGTTATTACAAGGTATTTAATCTTGGACCCATAGTCCAGCCAAGGTGGTTGTTGGCTGCTGTGCGTGGGAGTCCAAGACTTTCTCGATGAGGGAGTGATCTGATGACCAAGGTGCCCAAGAGAAGCTGCTGGAAACCCTGAAGAGCAGGTTGTATAGCATGGTCAGTGTGTTTCGACGTTATCTTGTTGGAACATCGCATCTCCTGATTCCTAGACAAAACTAAGGTCAATGTTCCCTCCATGAAAACCAGATGTGGAGCTAAAGGCGCCCCACACCATGACCCCCAGTGTTAGTCCTGTGTGTCTTCACACTTGACTATACATGATGATGGTAGACTCTCCCCAGGCCTCCTGCAAACTCTGATGTGGCCATCAATGGCAAACAATAGTGTTCAATCTTTAAAGCAGGGTCTGTCTCGGTCTGTCCCGCATCAGATATTGCAGGAGGAATGGAGAGCACCTACTCACCGACCAAGCACCAATAGCAAGTTATGCTTAGTCAGTCTCAGCTTAGCTGCAGTTTTTCCAGACATTATTTTTTCTTTATTTTCTGGTAGTATTTTGTGTTCCTAATTAGGTTTGAGCGAAGCTCGCTTCGGATCATAGATCCAAAGTCGTTCCAGTCAAAACTTTGTTTGAATGCTGTATGGAGACCCTTATTTGGTGGCACTTATGTCCCAGAGACTCGATCAACCTGGGTGAGAAGTTAATGGCATGACTTCCTGACTATAGCAGCTAGAAATACAGTGGGAAACTGGGTGCTATCCACCATTTTGCACAAAGTTTTCTTGGCAAAGGAAAAGAAGAGTTGGGTGTAGCCCATGGCTGTGTGCATTCCATTATGGGTTTGTCACATAGATAAAGAAGCAGGTCCAGGTGCCCTAGGGCTGTGTTGGGCAGAGACAGGGCAAACAAATGTGTACCAGGATTGTGCAAGGCCAAGAGAAAGCAACTGACTCCCAGTGGTAGTGAGCTTGCAGCTAAGAGGAGATGGAGTGGGAACTGGGCCACTCTAACCATGGCTCATTGGGAGCAAAAGTGAGACTGAAAACCTCTGACGGAAAAGGTCTAAGGGCTGCATGTAGAGCCAGGGGCAGGAGCTCAACACCATTGACCCAATCCACCCATGTTTTTTGGCTATTCAGCATTGTGGAGAGGGCTGATATGTCAATGCTCCCATCAGGGGTGTAGCTATAGGGGAAGAAGGGGAAGCGGCTGATTTGAGGCCCAAACTCAGAAGGGGCCCACCCAGGAGGAGGACTAAAAGATTTTAATGTCAAGGCCCCCATAACAGTATTATACAATGACGATATACTGTATACAGTGACGCCAGGCTCAGACTGGCCCACAGGGGTACAGGAGAATCCCCCAGTGGGCCCCTGAGCAATGTGGGCCCCTAGTCTCCTACCCCTTGAACAAGTGGCACAGAACATATTCGATTTACTGCACTACATACATATATTTAATGTATAGCACCTCAACCAACCTATGTTCATATAAAAAACCTGTTAAATTATTTATTATATTTGAATGTATCCGTACGGTGGGCCCCCAAAATAAATTTTACTGGTAGGCCCTAGGTACCCCAGTCCGACACTGAGTGACACTGTAGGAAACGGATGGAGCAGCTACTGGGTTTGGTCTGAGAGAGTTATCTTGACTAGCCACAAGAGTGGGGGTTTCACAGTAGGAGGTGGTTGCGAAGAAGTTTCTTGGGGGGGGGGGGGGGGTCTATCAAAAATTTGCTGTGGGGCCCAGTCATTTCTAGTTACGCCACTGGCTCCCATTGTGTTTCTCTTTCTGGATGGGGAAATCTCCCTCACACCATTTTCCTGCCCCCATATTGCTGCTTCAAGGCACAATCTTTGCATGAGGGACTCTTACAAACAACACAATATAAAGGGAAATAGTCAAGTCCAGAAATATTTCTCCTGATCTATTCATTACAGAGACTGTAAGTCTTCAACATTAGGAATGACCCCTGAGACATTTTGCATTAGCTTTGAGATAGAGTTGAGATTTATCGCCTGCCGGATTGAGCCTCCCGTATATCAGATCCCGTTGACTCGTCCAACATCTTTTTTATGGGCCATAACGGCTGATATTATGTTTCCCACCAAACTTCTACATTAACTAAAGCGATCATACAACTCGCGTACGAGTACTTAGAGACCGAATGTTCCACGGAACAAAAGAGGAACAGATGTTTAATGATTCCTCGACAAACTGGCTCCTCTGTCTTCCTCCTCGGCGAGCATTGCATTGGTCAATTGTCATCTCGCTATCATTTG